>NC_064408.1:10610000-10800000 GCF_023375975.1 Astyanax mexicanus
GATATTTAAATGTAAAAAAAAAAAGAATGAATGTGAGAAATTTATAATGCAATTATATTTATATTATTATTATATAGTAGTATAGTAGTATATACTTTTATGTTTGAGGGGAAATAAAGCCAGCGTGGGGTGCTGGAATAAAGAATGCATGATAAATTGGATAAAATAAACTTTTTTTTTACTTTGTTGTAAACATCTCAGCTTGGTTGTAAGAATTTCTGAATTAGAACTTAATTTGCTGAGAAAGAAAAGAGCGTTTTTACACCTGTATTTGGTTTCTATAATCTGGATCAGTTGATGAGTTCATTTACTTGGAGCGTTCCTCCTCCTGTTTGGTTTGGTTTCACACAGGCATAGGCTTAAACGCACCAAAATGCGCACCATTGTCTCCTCTGATTGGTCAGAGCTGTCTTGGAACGGGAGTAAGAATGTAAATATAGTGAGAAGGTTGTGTGTTCCAGTACGTATATCTGAGCAGTGTGAAGCTGCTTTAAAACAGAAATTTGCTGCCGTGCTTTTAAACACAGTGTTTTCAATGGGACGTGCAGCACAGAGTTGCGTAGATGTGAGCAGTGAATGCTGCACATACTATGCGTGTAAACAGCATGGAGCAGCAGAGAAAGCATTTAGTTCATAGCAGTATATTATCTGGCTAACATATCAGATTAAACTGTGCCTTATCAGCAGTTTAGCTCAGTTAAAAAGAAGAATATTTAAAAGTTGGGATGTCTCCTCTGTTGTTTTGTGTCGTCGGTGTTGGGGCTTTTCAGTCAATCAGCCAGGAAAAAAAGTCTGTGTGTTCAGGGGCAGAGTATGGTGTCAAACTTTGTGGCGTACATAATTTGTGTAAAAAAATAAATAAATAAAAAATAACGAGTTACTGATTCCATATTAATTGCATGCATTAACATTTTAGCGTTGACAGCCATAATTATTACTGATTATATTTTATTTACACACAGGGTGCATACTGTGTGTGTGTGTGTGTGTGTGTGTGTGTGTGTGTGTGTGTGTGTGTTCACCTTAGCAACAGGGATGTCGTTGCTGCTGCTGCTAGTGCTGAGCTCGCCTGTGCTGGGGTTAATGGGCCGACCGGCAGGAGTCAAGCGGCCTGGACTGGACTGACCACCACCAGGCTGAACACTCTGTAGACGTGTCTGCAGCTCACGCACCTACAGAGAGAAAGAGAGAGAGAGAGAGAAAGAGAGAGAGATAGAGAGTGTTTTTAGCAACGTTCACATTACAAGTCAAATTGCTCAAATTCGATTTTTTGCACAGGTCAGATTTGGCTATATCCTGACGGTTCACATTCACAAATGTAAGTGATCTGTATCTGTGTGTAATGTGAATGAATCTGTCCCTGAAACGCCTGACATGCGCACATTAATGCGTGTATAAACATTGCCTTCTTTAACAACAACAAAAAACGTCATATTAGAGAGACGACTCGTAGCTTTATAAAGGGAAATGGATGTGTTTGTTAGCAGCTCATATGTGGAGCATCTTTTGCTGGAGTGGAGAAACAGTAAACAGCTGGTCTGAAGTTCATGCTCAGGTCGAGGAGGTGAAAAAAGGACAGGCAGTTTGCTTTTGCTGTTTTTGCAGCTATAGCTGCACAGCTGCACCAAGAGATGTGTTGTGGGTACAAGAGAGAAGCAAGTGGCACTAATGCTAATGCACAAAAGCAAAAAGAATTCAGATTTGACTGTTCACATTCATGTCGCATGTCCATGGATCAGATACGTATCCGATTTAGGATCACGTTTAAAAAAAAAGTGATTCAAATCTGATTTGACAAAAAAAAAAAAAAAAAAAAAAACGGATTTGGAGCGTTCACACGGCCATGAAAAATCAGATCTGAGCCACACTGAGCAAAAAACCTTTTAAGTCATTTTACCCTGGTAATGTGAGTGTAGCCTTCGAGTTCGGTTTGATTTAAGCTCACAGCAATTTCATCACTTCTTCACTTGGTCTGAGAGTAAGTTAAACGAGTAAAGAGCAACGGCAGCAGGGCTTTTAAAATCCTCCACTAAAAGAGCATCACTAATCGCCCCCCGACTGCATCATTACACACAGCAACTTCTTTTTGATCTGCTGCACAGGGGACAATCAGTGATAACCCCCCATGGAACACACACACACACCCAGCTTCAAATAGATAAAGAGAGTGACAAAGTGATAGAAGAGAGAGAAAGAGAGAGAGAGAGAGAGAGAGAGAGAGAGAGTGATCTGAATGCAGCACTCTGGCTTGCTGGAGGTGAGTTGATCCACTACTGGATGCTAAATGGGGCTAAAAGTGGCTAAAAGAGGCTGCGGAAATAAAGGCAAAACACCAGCAGTACTGTATTTTTAGATTAGAAACGCTATAGCACATATAATACTGTATATATATATTAGGCCATTATTTGCCATAGATGGCAGCTATCAACTATCCAAAGAAGGAAAAACAGCAATAATCCAATTTTTGGACCAATCTAGTTCATGATTAACTGTGAACTCATTAATTGAAAGTACTTACAGCTCCCATATCTGCTGACTGCTGCCACAGACAGTAGGTATAGATCCCTCCCTCAGAAGAAGTCTGCTGGCTAATCCTGAACAAAATGGCATTTCTTCAACTGATCTAGTGGGTGCCAGGGTGTGTCTATGCAGGTCTCGTTATTGTAATGTCAGAAAAAGGGAGGAACATCCAAACGGCTCATAGAAGCAAATAATTCCTGACACCAAACTCTTTCAGCTGATTCACAGAAAACAGATGGATGGATTTATATTTATATGGTGTTTATAGGGGCAGTCGAGGCTCAAGTGAAAACACAAAAGCATGCTTGAGTTTTGAATCATATGTACCCATTAATAGAGTAGTATAAAAAAAGCACTTAATGTGGACAACTGTCGTCATTAATCAGCATTAAATTTCACTAATAAAAAGAAATTTCTCTTTTTAAATTATGACTGTAATTTTATGTCAGAATTTCTATTTTTTGCTCATTGCATATGGAATTATGGAAACACAGAAAGTACAGGGTTTGGACAATGAAACTGAAACACCTGGTTTTAGACCACAATAATTTATTTATTTATTATGGACAGTTCTGGTGGAAACAGGAGAGTTGAGGTGCACACTGAATTCTGCTGTGATTTGGGCAGCCATAGTTTTATGTTTTTTTGGATACAATCTGGGTTAGCACCCGAACATCCCTTTCAGACAGCTTCCTCTTACAGCGTCCACAGTTAATCCTGTTGGATGTGGTTGGTTCTTCTTGGTGGTATGCTGACATTACCCTGGATACCGTGGCTCTTGATGCATCACAAAGACTTGCTGTCTTAGTCACAGATGCGCCAGCAAGACGTGCACCAACAATGTGCACCAACCAACTCCACTAAAGTTACAGTATATAGTGTAGTAGAAGAGTTTCGGCCCAGAGTCAGAATAACAGACACCTCTCATTACAGTAAATTAATCATCCATATAAATCTCAACATGATATTTCTTAATTCAGGAAACTAATAGAAAGTATTATACTTGTTGTTATTTCTGAAATATGACTGTATCTCAAATGACTGTACCTCAAAAGAACATAATGAGTTTGATTCCCTCTGTAATTTAACCAGCAAGCAAGCAGGGTTTAACAGCCTGCTCACAGCTCCAGAACCTTCACTCCACTGACATTCAACACCTCACACACACACACAGGCCTCGTCTTGCTCTCGGTGGAGTAAACACACTCGTCTGATCTCCCGTTTACCTCTACAGTCCACTCACGCATTCCTTCAGCTGTGTGTCATGCTTGCAAGGTGTGCAGTCAATGAAACGAGCAGTGATTGTTTGCTGTGTGTGTGTGTGTGTGTGTGTGTGTGTATGAGTGTGTGTGTGCTACTTAAGCTCATAGATCTTGCCAACTTTCACTGTGTTCTCCTTGTTAAAGTGACAGCCACGTCAAAAGTAACCTTACCCCCAAACATTGCCAATTAACTGTTTTTAAGAGTTCTGTGCTTGAATTGTTCGGTGACATGTGGCCAATGTAGCTAAGAGGGAAAGATGGCACTGGTTCAATACCTAGGATGAGTATTAAACCGATATTAGAGAAGAAAATACTGAATTGGATTTCTATGGAAAGATTAAACAAAAGAATTAACCCCCATCTAGTACTGGGCGATTATGGTTTTAAAAAAAAATCTCAGATTATAATCGATTTTTTTCCCACTACTAAAAATCAATCTACAGATGACAAAGAAAGGGTTTAAAACTACGTTAAGCTGTAAAAAATAAAATAATGCACTAAATGAGTCACAAAAGATACGTTGAAGGAGTGATTATTATTGTTTTCCACAATTAATCACAGACCCTCACTGGAAAGCGATGACGGTGCAGTTTTTAGAAACAGAAGAATTTATTTCTAAATAAATATATGCTTTATCCCACTGGCTGTTTGTGTTAAAAGTGCTGAAACTTTCAACAGAACTAGCTCAGTCATCGGCTAAATGTTTAGAAAATATGCGTGGGTTAGTCTGTGGGAGGCGCTGATAACCGAGGAAAGATGGATAAACGGTTCAATAATGCGTATTGCTTTCGGATATTATCAGATTTATTTAGATTTTTAAAAAAAAGTCTGTATGTAAAGATGTAAAATCATGATTACTCCATTTTGAAATCGCATTAAAACTGTGATTCGAACGAATTAATTCATGAATTAATCATATTAATCGTGAAAATCGACCAGCACCCCATCTGTAAAAAAGATTCAATACAGGCTGCAAAATATGAAGCTACTATAGTGAAAAGCGCAGAAAATTGGATCGAAAACAGGAACAATGCTGGTTTGATCCCCTGGACTGGGATTTGTTGAAAATACCACCCATGGGCTTTGGAGCTTCAGATATTTCAAAATTATGATGTCTGATGTGTTAAAGTTCTGAATTGTGCCACTGTTCAGTTAAAAAAGCTTGTTCACTTATTAATTTAAAGGCACGCTATGCAGCATTTTTTATACTAGATTTATTTAAAAAATGTTCCCAATTTTTATCCCAATTTACCTAGGCTAATTTTCCCACTAAATTAGCTGCTATTCAGCTGTATATCCCCACCATTGTTGATGCCCCAACACCAGGAGGGTGAAGACTAGCACATGTAACCTTGGTAACCTAGCAATGATGCAGCTCTTACAAACCAACTATAAACCAAATGAGATGTCATTACCCACCACTGGGGGCACTGGATCCAATAGAGGAACAGTGTAGAAACACCATGTCTCCAACAGGTGGCGCAGGCAAAAAGACGCGATTCCACAAATAAATAAGCCCAGCGATTCAAAAATACGCATTATTACACACACTATCGGCCACCAATATCAGGTTAAGAGTTGTTATTATTAAAATAAAAGCTTAAATGTTTATATTTTCCAGTTAATATAGGGTATTTTAAGATGAATGTAAGGTGGATGCCGCTGAGGGGCGCTGAGAAAAAAAACAAAAAAAAAAACATTTTCTTTCAAAGTCAACCAAGCACTGGACATTAATCTAGACACATGTCTCTTCTGAAAACCGTATTACACTGTACTGTATTTGCAGTAAGCTTAGATTTCCACATTTTGACTGACATGCCGAAAATAGAGGCCACCACGCTAACCTAGCAACAATGCAGCGCACAGCTACAAGCAGAGCAGCAATGGAACTATTTTAACTTGCAAACTCTTTATAACCAAACATCATACTAGTCCTGATCTACAGTACTTGGCCTGTGGCCTCATGCCTACGACCGCAACGCAGCACTGCCAATATTACACATTATAGCACAAACCTCGCGTTAATTTTAAATCATATCTATTGTATTTATCTAAAATTACGTAATAATGTCAAATGTCAGGTTTTTGCAGGACAGTGAAAAGACACACGCACATGGACACACATAGACACACACTCACTTAGCAGCACTGTCTAGCCACCACTCCCCTCTGCGTGACTTTCACTGGGTCACTGCGGGCAGACGAGTGTGTGTAAGTGCAGGAGAGTCTGCAAGAGAGCTTGTGCATTCAGGTGTGTGTGAGAGAGAGTGTGTGTGTGTGTGTATAAAGTGCTGGCAGAGAGACTGGATTGTGAGCCAGAGGGACGACGGACAGAAGTGCAGTTCCAACAAATACAAATAGAGGACAAAGCAGTTCAATCTGAGTACACCATACACCCCCCACCATCCCATCATACACACACCGTCTCACTCCCAGTGGGCTCACTGACTCACCTTGGGCTGCCAACAGTCCAGCAGGCATGAGGACAATGCATATATCATGGCTGTCTAGAAAACACCTTGCATCTCCATTTTTTTTTTTTTTTTTTTGGAATTTGTCAGAGGCTCTTTATACTGGAGAAACTTTTAATGATGAATAGATCAATTAAACGACTTGGAATAAAGTCCTAAAACTTAAGTTATTAAAATGTGCAACTAAAATAATGCAATTATTTTTAAAAAGTAAATTTTCTTACAATTTAAGGGTGATTTTTTAAAAATAAATTAGGCATTTCAAATAATTATTTAGCCATTTTCACAAAAATATCCAACTACGTAAAGGTGTCCAAGAATTTGTTGGCTACTCTGTCACTTTGGAAACCCCCCACCCTTTTCTGTAAATCCTACAGTATCTGCAATACAATATATTTAACTGAAATTGCTGATCCAACCAAATATTTATAAAAGAAAATCATAAAAATGATCAGGGGTGCCCAAACTTATTATACCTTTGTTTTCTGTCATTTTTATGCGTGGTAAATGCTCAGCGTAAACATGGGATGGGTGGGGCGTGGCCAGCAATAGCTTAATTGTATAAAAGTGACAGAGCCCTTATGCATTTTAAGCTTCTATCACATTTAACTATGAGCTAGCTAGTTTGTGTTTTGCTATTTAGCACGAGCTAACGCTAACTGGTGGTAAACAGTCATGCGGCTAGCAGTAGCTTATCTGCATAAAAGTGACAAAGCCCTTAAACGGCTGTGAAGTTTCCACAATCAGTGATGGTTTGGAGAGTACCAATTGGTCTTAAATAATATTCTAATTTTCTAAGACACTGATTTTTGGGTTTTCATTGGCTGTAAGACAAAATCATCAACAATAAAAGAAATAAACAGTTAAAATAGATCACTCTGTGTGTAATACATCTATATAATATATGAGATTCACATTTTGAACTGAATCACTGAAACAAAGTAACTTTTCAATGATATTAAAAATGTTCAGATGCACTAGTATAGTATGTATACATATACAGTGTGACCACTTTTCCTGACAAGGCATGAAAACAAACTTGACTCTCTCTCTCTCTCTCTGGTGTGTGTGTGTGTGTGTGTGTGTGTGTGTGAGTATGCAGGTGTGTTGAGATAAGACGTCAACTGCGAGGCCCTGAGAGAGAACAGATTTACCCACCTTCATCTCCCCATGGGCACCTGGCAAATGAACAGGATTCCTGACAGTGTGTGTGTGTGTGTGTGTGTGCGTGCATGTGTATGTGTGTGTGTGTGATAGAGAGAGATAGAGAGAGAGAGACAGTGAGTAAGCCTGGCACTGACTTAGCTTATTTCCTAGGCAAACAAAGCTCTCCTGCCAGCAGAGAGGTGGCTAAAGGACAAAGAGAGGAGTGCACATCTGCCATCACAAACTAATCCAGCGTCCAGCTCCAGCCTAAACCAGAGCAGCCATAGGTCCACACACAGCCCCGCCTTCACAAGCATGCCTGCCCCCTTTACAACCAGGCTCAGCTCTCATTTCACATAAAGAGAACTGTTTCAACTGGTTAAAACAGAGGAGAATGTGTGTGTGTGTGTTTGTGAAGTAATAAATCCGTCCAGTACAAAAGAAAAAAGAAGCCACTGTAGCAATTTAAGTGAGTTTCTTTCACTATGGAACATGATACACTCGATATACAGGGGTTGGACAATGAAACTGAAACACCTGGTTTCAGACCACAATAATTGATTGTGGTGGCGGACAGTTCTGGTGGAAACAGGAGAGTTGAGGTGCACATTGAATTCTGCGTGATTTGGGCAGCCTTGGTTTTATGTTTTTTTGGATACAATGCGGGTTAGCACCCGAACATCCCTTTCAGACAGCTTCCTCTTACAGCGTCCACAGTTAATCCTGTTAGATGTGGTTGGTCATTCTTGGTGGTATGCTGACATTACCCTGGATACCGTGGCTCTTGAGTCTTGATACATCCATCGCAAAGACTTGCTGTCTTGTTCACAGATGCGCCAGCAAGAGGTGAACCAACGATTTGTCCTCTTTTGAACTCTGGTATGTCAACCATAATGTTGTGTGCATTGCAATATTTTGAGCAGAACTGTGCTCTTACCCTGCTAATTAAACCTCACACTCTGCTCTTACTGGTGCAATGTGCAATTAATAAAGGCTGGCCACCAGGCTGGTCCAATTTAGCCATGAAACCTCCCACCTCCCTATAACCAAACATGGTGATGATGTGCAGTATTCAGCACTGGCGTCAGGAAAATCACCCCCTCTTGAGAGCACGTGCTGTGTCACTATGTACGTAACCGTGACTGAGATAACTATGACTTTTGACGTTTTTTTTCGAACAAAATTTAAGGCAGATCATCTCCGCTGTTATCACAGAGACGATGCGTACATGCTCCCAAGAGAGGGTGATTTTCATGGCGGGGGCTTAAATTTGGCACAACATCGACTAGCTCACTGAGCAGTGAGTAATGACTTAAGTGTGCTCGGGCACGGATTGTTTAAACGTAGTGTGAGTGCAGGAAGGGGGCAAAACCGTGCTCCATCACGATTCAACTGAGCCATGGCTACTGTGAGTACACACTTAGAGCTGCTTCAAAGTTGGCTTTGAAGCAAAGGCAGTTAGAGTCACTGCGTCGCAGTGCTGCTGTTAGCCAATCAGAGGCGATATGTTTGCATGTATGAATATATTTATGAGGAAAGAGTCGAAATCCTGACGTTCTTCCCTGCCAACTTCTCTACTGGACTAAAGCAAAAAACAACTCACATGGCGTCCATTCATGCTAGAAATCAAAACTAGACATTTTAAAATTAATAAAAAAATGACGGAATGATTCCTCAAAGAGTTTTTTTTCATTCTTTAGACTCTTTCCAGTTGGTCTAAATCTCAATTTTCCATAAACTATGCAGCTATGAAAGCATGCCATGACATAATTGATCACAACAGCCATAACATACCCTCATAGTGTCCACATCTATCCTAGCTTCCATCACTGGTCTCAGAGGACTCCACTTCCATACCATGCTCCGATACCATTAGCAAATGGAAAGCAACTCATCTGTCCAATTAGGCTGCAGAGGACAGATTTCATTACGGGTCAGGCCATATGGGAGGGTGCCGTTACTGCACGCTCTGCCTAAAGCTGGGGTTTACCGGGGGGCCGGCTGGAGCGCCTGCACGGAGAGCCTTCAGCCCTGTTCGCTCGATGCATCTCACCGCTAATCACGTTAGCCTGCTAAGTAGCCAGCTCCAGCTCCAGCCAGGGAAGGCAGCGAAAAGGCAGCCAGATTTGATTACCAGATGCGTCAAAATAGGGAGACGTATCGATCCAGAAGCTCCAGAACATTTTTTTTTTCCTTTTACTTTTTTTAACGCTACACATGGTTTTACAGATGGAGCTGTAAGCTGAATTCTTCTGCTGTGGACAAGCGTACACATTCTTCTTCTCTTTCTTTAAGCTTCTCAAATAGATTCATCATAATTTAAAATCACTCAGTCCTGTCAGTGGGATGAGTTAGCGTACGGGCTATATTTGAACCTGCAGGCCGCAGCCTTTGAGCCGGTACATGCCCGGAAGACCATAATTACAGACTGGGCTCTGCGGCAGAGGTTTGTTTGATTGGGGCTTGGTGACCACAGGTCAGCTGGTTCGTGTGTGTGTGTATTGCAGACCGCAAAGCCACGGACAACTAAAATACACTTTTCTGGTTATTTAGTCCTTTGATACGCTGCAGTTAAGGCCTGTTCTAGGAAAGAGAACTGTCCACCATACATACGACACCATTCATACATACTGGACTCATTACTGAGACTAGCAGAGGGCAACGGTTTCAACCAAGAGAGATATAGATATATTTCTTTTACAGTATACATATCATCCAAAACAGCACTATAGCTATGGATTAATTAATCTGCTATTCACTAGGGCTGCCACATTAACACGTTAATTTTAATACCAAAATAAAATAGATATCTTGCACATATCATAACAACAGCAGAATTTATCAAATCTAACCAGCACAGAGCTATCCATCTTTTTTAAAACATCAGCCGATTTTAACCAGCTCGAAAAACAGTCAGCATCGCCAGTTAGCCATTATTGCTAATCTGCCATTTTGGGCTTCATAAAAAAAGGTCCCGTGGCATATAATATAAATGAACATATGTGGCGGACCAGTGAGTTTTTAGGGCTTTCTCGATCATGTGACATCGCGTTCAGTAGCTCCTCCATTTCCACTCATGCGTCCAAAGTGTAAATATGTTGCGTAGCAGTGGACAAATAGCTATTTTATTTAACGCAAGATGATAAAACTCAGAGATGTGGATCCGGACGGGACTAAAATGACCAAAAAACAGTAGATAATTCAGCCTGTAATTTTCTCAGAGGACGTCTGAGGAAAACACATGAATGGTTGTTCCAGATGAAAATAAAAACCACCCCTATATAAAAGAACATTACCCCAGGACCCCCTGATATCTCATCCAGATAGGGCTTAAGACATGTTTGTAAGACATGGTGTCTGAAGCTTTGTTAGCTGTGCACTGCTTCATTCACTTTGGTGTAACCTGCATGTCTTCATCACACAAAAAGAAAATAACAAAATTTGAAATGACAAAAGTGAGAAAATCTGAAGAGTACAAGAACTACAGAGCTAAATATTGCAGTAGCAAGATCACAAGGCATGAACTTTCTCCGTTTTTAATCTTGTTTTTTTTTTAACATCATCAGAAGCAGAAGTGTTTCCTTATGCAACTCTGATGCAAGTCTTGTGGGCTCTTGTGGGATTTTCTGAGTTTGTACAAAAGAGAACTAAGACTAAAAAAACTGTCAACAGCTTTAATTAGTGAACCTTCTATTACAGGAAAACCTTCAGTCTGAAGAACAGAACTACAACACTAGTGCAGACAACATGGAAATGTAAGGAATAAGGCAGAACCTAAAATTAAGTATATACCAAAAGTATCCTGTGCTTGCATGCATTATGTTTGTTAATCTGAGGTTTGGATGGAGCTGCTCGACCATCAAAACTCTCCAGCTCTCTGTATTCTCTACTGCTCTTGATCTAATCTGAAGCTACATGAAGTTTAGAGGTGTGTAGTGATGAAATAATCTGGAGCTACATGAAGTTTGGAGGTGTGTAGTGATGAACTAATCTGAAGCTACATGAAGTTTGGAGGTGTGTAGTGATGATCTAATCTGAAGCTACATGAAGTTTGGAGGTGTGTAGTGATGAACTAATCTGAAGCTACATGAAGTTTGGAGGTGTGTAGTGATGAACTAATCTGAAGCTACATGAAGTTTGGAGGTGTGTAGTGATGATCTAATCTGAAGCTACATGAAGTTTGGAGGTGTGTAGTGATGATCTAATCTGAAGCTACATGAAGTTTGGAGGTGTGTAGTGATGAACTAATCTGAAGCTACATGAAGTTTGGAGGTGTGTAGTGATGAACTAATCTGAAGCTACTTGAAGTTTGGAGGTGTGTAGTGATGATGAACTAATCTGAAGCTACATGAAGTTTGGAGGTGTGTAGTGATGATCTAATCTGAAGCTACATGAAGTTTAGAGGTGTGTAGTGATGAACTAATCTGATGCAACATGAAGTTTGGAGGTGTGTAGTGATGATGAACTCTGAAGCTACATGAAGTTTGGAGGTGTGTAGTGATGATCTAATCTGAAGCTACATGAAGTTTAGAGGTGTGTAGTGATGAACTAATCTGAAGCTACATGAAGTTTGGAGGTGTGTAGTGATGATGAACTCTGAAGCTACATGAAGTTTGGAGGTGTGTAGTGATGAACTCTGAAGCTACATGAAGTTTGGAGGTGTGTAGTGATGAACTCTGAAGCTAAGCGTTGAAGGTGTGAGTGAATAGTGAGTAGTGATGAACTCTGAAGCTAAGTGTTGAAGGTGTGAGTGAATAGTGAGTAGTGACTCACCCGTCGGCGGAGGCGGTCCCTCTCCTCGCGGATGGCGCTCATGGTGGCTTTGGTGCGGTTCAGGTCCTCCTCTTTGCTGCAGAGCATGGCTGTCAGACTCTCGTTCTCCTCTCTGAGTCCTGCCAGCTCCTTCTCCCAGCGCACTCGCTCCTCACACAGACTGGGGTAGAAATCTCTGCCCAGAGCCCCCTCAATCTCCTCTACTGTCTGTAAAACACAGGAATAATAAACCACGGTTAGCTTGGCTATGATTGTTTTGGCTTTGTGTTTTTCCTTAATTCTTTTGTGATGGGGAGCTGAAATCAGCATTATTTAGCTTTTATTTTATTTGTCCGTTCCGCCTTAAATGCTGTAGTTTCTGCCATCTTTTGCACCATTTAAGGTGGAATTTTTAATTTAATTTAAGCTTTTTATGAAGAATTCGAACATAAAACACTGATACTTCACATTAAACTCACTAAGCCTCACTTGTGTTGCTTTCCTACCAGTGATTCTCATACCCCTTTGTTTGACGTGTGCATCTGAAAAATCTGTGTATGAAGAGCTAAGAAGCCCTAACAAGAATCAGGACACCCCAACCCCTCTGTGTGCACACACAAAACAGAGGAGTAGGGGTAAGGGGTAGGGCAAAGGGGTGAAATGGGATTGTGCCTAAAGTCTTTTGACTAAATTGTAAAATAGTTTCAATCATATTTTAGTAATATTATTTATTAGCTTAAAGACCACAACCAGCCGGTTCCGAGAAAGCTTCTTCCCCCGGGCGATCAGGCTTTTGAACAGCCAGTAGAACAGTGTTCTGCCAAACCCACCCCACTGCCATCTCATACGAACTCACTGCACCTTGCACTTTATTTTACATTGTACCTATTAGACTTTAATATACTACAGCATTCTGCACCGTGTACTTTCCACACAACTCATTTTGTACTTTATGCACTTGTACTTATAGTTACTCTGTCACCTATTGGACTATTTCAACACTTCCACACACACAAACTCAGGATACCTGCACATTTATATATAGCATTGAATAGGGTGAAAAAACGTACCTACCAAGGTTCTCAACAACAACTGTGGATAAGTGTGAAATTTAATGAGCCATTTAAAATTGAATAACTGCGAAAGCAAATATTTAAAATTTTGCTACTGTGACTTCGAAAGTGGTCAACATCTCATCTTACACCAAGAAAAAAAAAAACGAATCCATAATTAATCAATGAATGGTTTATTAATTGGACGGTCTTATAGCTGTGCACTAGTGTATAGAACGCAGCCCAGTGTAATTAGCCCTGAATATGAGATGAACTGGAGTCTATTTTCTGGCATATTCTCTTTTCTTTCCCTGCATATATTAGAGGTTAGAGAGCCCAGTCTAACAGGAAGCTGTACTAATGGTGATTTGCCTTTGAGAATCTCTCACAGTCAAAGGCTAAGCTTAATTGGTGTCTGGAAAACCTGCCTTCTTACCTTACAAAGGAAAAAAAGGAAAAGAGGTGACAGTAAGTACAGCAAATAAAGCCATCATTAGACTCGAAACCAATAATGAGGAAATCCTCAGTGAGAAAAGCCAATGAAATGTCATCTTAACTCACAAAAAATAGAAAAAAAAAAAAACGAGTCAAAATTGTTTTTTTTTTATGTCAGGAACTATGAAAACTGCCACTTTACAATAAAATGTATTGTGCTCTGAAAGCCCAGAGGTTTCACACTATTTTCTAATCATACAAATTTAACGTCAATAAAAGTAAAATAGTAAAATAGTGCCAGTAGGTTCATGTTTATCTGCTCCAGATAAAGAGTCTTTTTCTATTGACATGACTTATTTTCTTTTCTGGGACTGGACAAGTTGTGAGTGTGCATTTGCACACGTCAGCAATCCCTTCATTAAAAATGAAGTCATTCAGACTATAAAGGAACACATAAGGAATCATGTAGTAACTTAAAAGTGTTAAACAAACCATAATACTTTATGAAGCATTAGCAATACACTGTTAATTTGTGGTTTCTGAGGCTGGTAACTCTTGGTTATCCTTTCCTGGGCCAGTCCTGATGAGTGCCAGTTCCATCACACTGTTTTTGATGGTCCATGTGACTGCACTTGAGGATACTTTTAAAATCTCTTAAATGTTTCAGATTGACTGTGCTTATTTTATTTCTTCAAGAATTTGTTCTTTATTTAGTTCAGTAGTTCTTGTTATAATATGTATTAGAACATTAATCAAATAGAGCTATTCACTGTATACCTGTAACTCTACCTCTTCACTACTTTACAACTGATGCTCTCAAACATATTAAGAGGCAAGAAATTCAAATAAATTAACTCTTGACGAGTTCAGCACAGCTGTTAACTGAAAACCTGAATTTCAGGTGACCAGGGGTTTTCAATGCAGAACATTTAAAAATAAAGAACAACCACTGAATTTAAGGTGTGTCTATACTTTTGTAGGGTTCTGCTTTAGGTGGCTGCCATATCATATTGTACGCAATAATATAGCCAACATTTTTAAATATTGTGAACGATAATATACCCTGAAATATTATCGTTCTTTACGGGTACTAGTTTTTTTTTTTTTGTTTGTTTTTTTTTTTTTACTGTTTTTAGCAAAAGTTATAAATCTACTAGAGACAGATTATATCTGTCCAGAATTATTTATTTGACTTTAATCCTGGATATATGGAGATATTCGGAGTGAATTATTAGTATGATGACATTCTGGATCATTGACTTCTGTTACAGATCTTATAAAATTCTTGTATTTTTTAATATCATAGTCAGGGGTGTGCCATATTATATCATATACAATAAGAAAATGTCATTTTCATTTTGTTGCAGTAGTGTATTATAGAAATAATTATTGTGAAAATACCATGAAATATCGTAATATTATTATAGGGCCATATCGCTCACCCCTATTCTGTATAATGGTAATAAAGACAGTAATGAATAGAAAAAATAATGCAGAGTAAATAAACCACATAGAAATGTTTGATTTAGGCTTTATTAGACAGTAATAAACCCCTAATTTGTGTTTTTAATATAAATCACAGACAGTGACTAGTTTTAACAGTATAATACAGTATAATATGGTTGTGCTTTGTGTGTAAAGCAGGTGTGAAGCTGATTTACTTTAATGGCGAGGTCACAGTGCTGGCTGGCGGTGGTCAGCTGCTCGATGTGTCTGTCCACCTCGGCCACAGACAGACTGCAGGCGCTCTTCTTCCGGCCGCAGACCACACTCTCCAGACCGGTCAGCACCCGCTGCAGCTCCGAGTTCAGGTCACTGCAGTTGTCTGGAAACAGGAGATAGAGAGCACTTGTTAACATTACAACACACCACTTACGCAAAAGAGCATGCACTAATATATATATCCTCACTGTCTAATAAAAAAATAATCTTTTCAGGTAATTTTTGGAGAATTTTTATTGGTCCATTCATCAAGATGTCTTGACAAAGTCTAAGGGACAGTTAGTTTTTAAAATGATGTAGTAAACTAAAAAAATTGACAAAAATGGAGTGACAATATGTATTTAATGTGGGAATAAACTACAATAAATTCCAATAATAATCCATGAAAATTTGGTCAAAATTAGATTCATACAATACAGGTCGAAAAGACTCTTGGCCCTATTTTAGCGATCTTTTTTTAGGCCATGTCAGTGCGTCTTTGCTATCGTAACGGCGGGAAAAGTATGCCATGCGCAGCTCCAAGCACGCAAAAGGCATGTTCTAATTCTCCTAATTAATCATTGGTATGTTTTGGGCGTAACGTGAAATAAACCAATCAGCATGTCACTTGCCATTTATTTTAAGAGCCAGGTGTGCTCTGACTTTGGCGGATTGCTATTTTAACGGTGCAGTGCTTCTGAGCTTCTAAGCAGAGGATACTGACGTGCTCATTCACGCGTTTTCTGTTTATTGTTGTAAAAGATGAAAAAGTTGCTGTGTGTCTTTTTGTGTGTGTAATGAGCGGGGGTAAAAGCGCATTGAGTGTGTTGCCATGATAGCAATAAACATCTGACTGTGGATGTGTGTCTTGGTTGTATTCAGTCAGCAACGCATCTCCATAGGCGTAGATAATATTTAATATTCTTAAGCTCTGTCGCTATTTAAACGGTGCAGGTGCAAAGCGAGAAAATAGACTGTTGACGGGGAGTAAAATAGCAATAAGCATCATGAAAAACCTCGCACAGTGTGTATTGTATTGTCTACAATGGTTTAAAAAAGGCTACATTTTAAAAACTGTCTGGGACCTGTCAGGCACAAACTTTTTATTTCCATTTTGACGAATTTTATGATGAAAAGAACAATAGGAATGCTTAAAAAATACTTATAAATATAATCTTTTAGATAACTTTCTCTAAAAGTAAACAAGATATAAGAATACCGGTACTCAAGGCACACGTTTTTGGCAAAACAGCAATAATATCTCATTTTTCTCAATAGCAATTTGTTTTTTAAAATATCAGTAGGAATTCATGATATAGAGGTTGTGATTCAATATATTACCAAATATTCCAATTCTGCAGATAGCTATTATATTTTGAGCTATGAATGTTTGTGAATGTTTGTGTAGCATGACCACATTCAGAATAGAACTGAAATGAAATCAATAGAACTGATTGAATTGAGCTGACTGTCATTTTTTTTTAAGAATTTGAAAGGCCAAGATGATAAGTTTCTTTGTCTATCCTGGTTTCTCTTCATTCACACATAATTGAAACACACACGTGTGTGTGTGTGTGCGTGTGTGTGTGTGTGCTTAAGAGTGGGAGGGATTTGTTAGCTTCTTAATGCTTCCAGCAAACACAGTAAGCAGGCATAAGGCAGTAAAACGCTGAAGGCTCAGAATAAGCTTCCTAAGTCTGAGATTTATGTCCAATGTGCCAATCAATAGCAAGGTCTACACTACAAGATAAATATTGATCCAGAGCTGAAGACGGAATTCATTTCACTAACTGCAGCCGGCCGTGAGTAAGTATGCACCAACACGCAGCAGAGTCTTCTGGGAATCCTCCTGGATGAGACGGAATGACTCCGGTCTAATCATAATCACAGTGCTTCACTCAACAAGCCTATTCATAGTCTGCCGCTCAGCGTAAAGAGGAAGAGAGGACGTGAATCCGATGACATCGTGAAGCAATTCACCGCCGTATGGATCGGCAGGAAGCTACTGGCTTTTGTGCTGAGAACAATATGGCTGATTTTATTCACTTCAACAGTTCTCAACATGGTTCTCATACACAAACTCCTAGAGTAAACTCATTTACAAAAAAAAATCACACACCCAGAACTGCTGCAAAACACTATACAGTTAAGTCCCATCTTAGCATGTTCTCCTCCACCAGTCTTACACACTGCTTTTGGATAACTTTATGCCTTTACACCTGGTGCAAAAATTCAAGCAGTTCAGTTTGGTTTGATGGCTTGTGATCATACATCTTCCACTTGATTATATTCCAGAGGTTTTTAATTTGGTTAAAATCGAATAAAAACACATAATTTTTAAGTGATCTCTTATTTTTTCAGAGCTGTATGTAATAGTCATAAATTCCCAGTTTTCGGTTGCTACATTAAGCTAACCAAAATACAGTGTTGCGCTCACTGGATGATTTTGATTAACGTAAAACATTTCATTGGCACACCTTAAATTTTTAGTTAATACTAAAGTATAGTCAGAAAATTACAATACACATTTCATAGAACTTAAATCAGGTCAACTAAAAACACAAATTATTTTTTTAAAAGTTGGTGAGAGGTCATATTTGAATCTTTAATACATATGAAAAATGAATAATCTGAACTAAAGATTTTTAGTTGGCACAGCTGGTGGTGGTTTGCTTACATTTTTTTTACTTGAATTGGCCTCAAAACAAAAAAAAAATCTAGTGCACTAAGTTGCCTTGACATCGTTCGAGTTTTCACAACTTTTTGATTTTTACAGTGACGTGCACTATATAGTGATAATCATACAGATTCAGACAGAGCTTCAGTCTAGGGGTGAGCGACATGGTACTAAAATAATATCACGATATTTCATGGTATTATCACGATAACGATATACTTAGCGATATAAATTAATATTATTTTATTTTCAAGAACACACTACTGCAACAAAATGAAAATGTCATTTTATTATTCCATACGATTTATGTCACACCCCTACCTGAGATATAAAAAAAATACAAGAATTTGATCAGATTTGTAACAAAAGTGAATGATCCAGAATATCATGATGACTTATAATGCACTCTAAATATCTCCATTAAACCAGGACTAAAGTAAAATAAATGATACTGGAAAGATATAATCTGTCTCTAGTAGATATATAAAGGAAAATAAAAACAGTGTGAACAGTGTAGTACCCTGATGTAATAAGTGGGGGCGGGTGACATGGCACAATATTTTAAGAGTATAATATCGTTCACCATATTCAAAAAAGTTGCCGATATTATTGCGTACGTTATGATACGGCACACCCCTACTTCAGTCACTAACATATCAGCTGGACTTCGCACAAACTACCCAGCACTGTGTGAATAAGCTCAGCATCATGAAGATGATAGTGAGGATGAAAACAGGAAGGTGAGTGCTTTTGTGAAAATCATTAAGTGGAGAGGTGACTGTGTCTCGGACAGCAGCAGCTCAAAGCTCAGGGGAAATTTGTAAGTTAAGGACGTCTGATTGTCCTTGCTTTCTATTGGATTGACCTTTTGTCTCACCGTCGGCTGGAGCGCGTCTGTGTGTCATCTTCAACAATATTATCTTCTTGTTGCTGTTCTATAAACCAAGCAGAAGCCTATTATATTGAGCCCTGCCTGCCAACCAGCCCAGCGTTCACATTCATCGGCTTTTCCAATCATAAAGTAGGTAGTGGTTGATTCTGAAGCAAAAACGGTTTGATTGATTCAGTGGCTGCCATTACACACATTTATAGACCAGCACCAGTTTTCGGTTGTGTTGTAGTTTGTGTGTGTGTGTAGTAAGGGTACTGTGTGTGTGTGAAAAGTGTGTATGGTGAGACTGTATTTGGTTTAGTATTTTTTTTTCCACCATTCCTCCAATAGAAAACTGATTTGGCAGTGTTTTCCATGGCAATCACGCTCCTCTTTTCTTCTACTAAAAGGTGCTATCGTTTTTGTCCCCGCGCTCACCGCTATCTTTCCTTCAGGACATTTAAGGAGCCGCTCATCGAATTCCTCTCTTCATTACCCTCATCCATGATTAAAATCTCCCGCAGTCTGCCAGGCCTTTTGTTTTTCTCCTCATTCAGAGCGCCGCGGTCCTTATACACAAACACAGCATCTCTCTGGCAGGCTGGAAGCAGCTATTGTGCTTTCACAATCCTACTTTTGTTTTCCTAATCCCAGCATTCTTGCTGCACTTTTAACCCATCCAGTTTCAGAGTTATAATAGTGGTCTTGCTGTGCTGTTCAGTATTTAATGATGTAATTACTTATATCACTAAATAAAAGTTGAAATTAATTATTTTATTTCTTTCCCTACATTGTAAATGAATACTGAAGTCATCCAGACTATTAAGGAACACATAATGAATCATGTAGCAACTTAAATGTGTTAAACAAACTAAAATACTCTATGAAGAAGCAATTAGGTGCTCTTATCTGGGGAGGTGTTAACTTTTAGCAGTTTCTGAGGCCGGTAACTCTAAAGAACTTATCCTGTACAACAGAGGAAACTCTTGCTCTTCCTTTCCTGGGGAGGTCCTGATGAGAGCCAGTTTCATCACAATGTTTTTGATGGTCTTTGTGGTGACTGCGCTTGAGGATACTTTCAAAGTTCTTGAAAAGTTTTATAATGACTGACCTTCATTTTTAGCAGTATGAGCAGTGTGCCAAATCCTGCTGGAAAATAAAATTTGCATCTTCATAAAAGTTGTCAGCAGAGGGAAGCATGAAGTGCTGTAAGAATTTGTGGGAAAACAAAACTGCACTGACTTTAGACTTGATACAAGACACCCTCCTAGAGTTGTGAGCATTGTAAGGGATGGGGAAGTCCAAGAGAGAAGGTGTGTTATTAAGTATTCACTCACCCATCAAAATTATTGCACTCTTCCATGTCCACAGATGTATAATAAAAGCAGTAACTAGTCATGCTGGGACTGCTTCTACAAACATTAGTAATGAAAGAATGGGTCTCAGGCTCTCAGGAGCTCTCAGGATGCAGCACCTGTTCAACAAGTCCAGTGGTGAAATTTCACTACTCACTACTAAATATTCCACAGCCAACTGTCAGTAATATTATAACACAGTGGAAGAGACTGGGAACGACAGCAACTCTGTGCTCTGTCAGTGTAAAATAACAGAGCGGATGCTGAGGAGCACAGTGCACAGAGTTCACCAACTTTCTGCAGAGTCACTACACCAATCAGTACACACCTCCAAACTTCATGTAGCTTCAGATTAGTTCATCACTACACACCTCCAAACTTCATGTAGCTTCAGATTAGTTCATCACTACACACCTCCAAACTTCATGTAGCTTCAGAGTTCATCACTACACACCTCCAAACTTCATGTAGCTTCAGATTAGTTCATCACTACACACCTCCAAACTTCATGTAGCTTCAGAGTTCATCATCACTACACACCTCCAAACTTCATGTAGCTTCAGATTAGTTCATCACTACACACCTCCAAACTTCATGTAGCTTTAGAGTTCATCATCACTACACTCCTTTAAACTTCATGTAGTTTCAGATTAGTTCATCACTACACACCTCCACACTTCATGTAGCTTTAGAGTTAATCATCACTACACTCCTCCATACTTCATGTAGCTTCAGATTAGATAATCACTACACACCTTTTATTGCATACCCTACTATTAGAACGCAAGCATAGCCATGAATTTGGTACTTCCACTACAGCACATGGTCTGTAGGCTGTTATGTAGGGGTCAGAGAGAGATGCTCACCCATGTCTGCAGTGACCAGTGTTGACTGGTTTTCGGGTAATGAGACGGAAGCTTGGTCGGGGTCTTGATCCATGCTCCGCTCGTCTTCGTTGACTTCTTGTTGGCTGTGGCTGAGTTCAGAGCGCAACTCCGAAAACTCATCCTCCTCCCTGAGAGAGAGAGAGAGAGAAAGCAATAGAGAGAGTGAGAGAGAGAGAGCAATAGAGAGAGAGAGAGAGAGAAAGCAATAGAGAGAGAGAGAGAGAGAGAGAGAGAGAGAGAGAGAGAAAATAAATGAATGCACACACTATACATGACCGCCCTTACTACCCCAGAGAGAAGTAATAAGGTCAATGTGACAGTGTGACATATTAAAGGCACAGAGAATAGAGAATCCCCCCAAATGGTACATGGGGACAGAGCTTATAGGCATTACTGCAGTTAAAGCCTGGCTATTTTTACAAATACAGAAAAGCTTTAAAGCAGGACTCGTGGAAAGCTGCTGTGGGAATAATGCTGCTGGAAGAGAACAATGCTGCTCAACAGCTCAAATTAAATATAGAACATGATTTATTGTCATTTTGCTGCCACTCATTCTGATTTCCTCAGCCAAATCAGGCTAAACTACCGGCTATAATTAAACCATACACTTTAGGTCTAAATATGTGTAAACACCCTCTCTAATTAGTGCATTTGGCTACTGTACATTGCTGACACAGATGTGCAAATGCACATGGGTATTAAGCCCCCCAGTATTGAGATTGCAGGGAGCAGGGGATTGGAGCAGGGGAACTGTGCTCTCTGGAACTGTACCTTTAAAAAATGTAAACATTACGACTGACTCTATTTTTGTAATAGTGATTTTTGTTTCAAATAAAAATGGGCCCAAATCAGCAAAATCAAAATCATACTGCCTCGCCACCAGAAGCCGGAGTCTGAGAGAGCACAATTTGACATGCACTCTCTGGACAAGTACGGTATTTTTTGCACTACAAGGCGCCAGTGCCAGATTAACACTTTCTGAGGCCCGGGGCTAATTACCAGGATGAGGACCTTCATTTCATGTTCTGATGCATGACCTCACACAAACACACTGACACATCAGCGACAGCGTACACAGTACCAATCTATGACAGACTACCATTTAAAGTGAACTAGTATTATGATTTCAATTCAATTTAGGGTTGGGCGATGTCTCTTTAATTGGCAGATGACTATGTTTACAGGGAAACATCGCGATGGACGATGATATCGTGTGGGGTGGGGGTTGATAATAACTAAAAACTGACATTTACTATAGACGAATAAAATATATACGCAAAAAAGGAAAAATAGGACACTTTAAAAAGATCATTAAAATGGATACATAAAAAAATAAGAATGTATATCTTATGAAGAAAAAAATAATTTAATCAATAAAATAAGAAAAGTATTTCAAATGAATAAAACAATAATTCATATGAAATAAAAACTCATTTAAAACACAGTCAAAGGCTTTCTGTGCGCAGAATAATAAAAGTTTCAGTTTCAAGTCATCAAAACCTCAACCTTTCCTTTATATTTGACAATATTCGATTAAATTTACAGGTCCTTACTCCTCTTCATTTATTTAACTAAACTGAGTTTTATATTTGTAGCCTCGTGCTGAATTCAGCTCCGCGCTGCGGGAGAGCGAGAGAGCGAGAGAGAGAGAGCGCGCGCTCATCTTTGCTGGTGGTAGCTGCTACAGCAGGCTGACTACTCCACGCTGGTTAATTTGGGTGTTTTCTTTAATAATTCTGTCGCTCTTTCCTTTTTTATTGCTTGTAATTTTCGTTTTTTTAATTAATTTTTGTCATTTGACATTCAGCGACCGGAGGCCCCCCTAGTGGCGAGGCCCGGGACTGCAGCCCTTTCAGCCCATTCTTTTAATCCGGCCCTGTAAGGCGCACCGGATTATAAGGCACACTGTCAATAAACGTCTATTTATTTAGGTTTATTTTTATACATAAGGCTCATTTTAACTAGTAAGCAGTAACCAGTAGTAAGGAACAGGGGTGTCGCCAAGTTTTCCTTCTAATTCAGAAGGTCTCGCCACTGGTTAAGTAAACAAAACTGTAATTCTTCAAAAAAAAAAAAAAAAAGTAATTCAAACGAGTGCTGGATGTTAATCTACACGGATTTCTCTTCTGAAAACTGTTTATTTGGGTCAGAAAAGCACTTCTGTTTAGTTACAGTAAGCTTAGATATCTAGATTTCCACAAAAGCTGGAGCATTAGGTTTAGCATTAGCGGCTAACCACTAGCGGTTAGCGGCTAATGCCACCAGTCAGTGCTACACTGAGGAACCCTAAGTATTCTGGTAAACCAGGGTGATATTAGCTTCCTATAGATGAGAAGTTTCTAGTTTCTGGCTGAAGGTATTTTAGATCATTCTTCTTTATAAATCATCTCCAGTTCAGTCAGGTTTGACGGTTTCTGATCATGAACAGCCTGCTTTAAATCACACCACAGATTTTCAATAATATTCAGGTCTGGGGGCTGAGACGATTTGAGATGATCATTCCAGAACGTTGTACTTGTTCCCCTGCATGAATGCTTTAGTAGATTTTAAGCCGTGTTTAGTGTTTAGGGGGCGTTGTCTTGTGTAAGTATACAGCCCCGGCACTTTAACTTTAACTTTCTCACTGATTCATGGCTGGTTGAACACACCAGCTCGTTTAATTTGATGCCGGCCCTTTATCTAATGAACATGTGTCCAGCCTCTGACCTCTGACCTGACCACGTGTTGCGCAGGCTGGAGGCTCTTCCAATTAAAAGTGAAGTAGAGTGTCTCTCAGAGTTCTCTTTATTTGCATGCTAATGTATGCACATACATGCACAGGAGGATGGGGAAGGTGGAGCCGCTGTCATCTTCCGCTGAGAAAATGTCACCAGCTCATGCAGGAAATCTGCTCTTATTTAAACACAATGGCAGCTCACTGCTGGTGAACATCAGCCTGATAACTCCATGAGCTCATCAGATTCAGCAGATAACAGACTGAGAGATTACTGTCCCGAATTTCTCTACTGTATGAGCTCCAGTATTCAAAGTAATGCACTACTGCTGGTTCAGGATTGTATTAGTGATTACTGTGTGGGCAGCTTACACATGTGGAACAGCATTATTAATGCAGAAGAAATGTATATATATATCAGTATTTTATACTGTATATCACAATATTTGTATTATTATTTATTTATAGTTTTTTATTTGCATGACTGGGCTTTTATATAGGTTTGTGAGTTACTCTACTGTTAGGAGTACATATAATATCAAACATTCAGGCTTTAAATTAAGGCTTTGGTTAATATTGGGTTCATTTTGTCCCACAAAATGACACAATATATGAAGAAATCAGACTTTATTATCAGAAACACAGCTGAAGAATGTAAACAAACTATAGACCTTAAAAAGAGATACGCCCACAACTTTAACACAACTTCCTTTACAAAACTAAATATTTTAAACAGTTCCATAAACACTATAAGCGGACCTAAAATACTTATTATTGAACACATTAGAGGCATTAAAGTATTTAAGTAACTGTTTATCAGTTTATCACAATTCCCTTCTTTCTCCAGTTAACACAAATGATCCTTCAAGCTACAATATTAATATATTTAAAATGGCTGTAGTTACTGTTCTTGAAGTTTTTTTTTTTTTACCTCATATCTAGAGCTTTATCACTTGTGTTGAATAAATGATTTTGTGCCCAGGACCGATTGCATAATTACATTTCGTCTCTTTTTCTCTGAGAGAATAAGTGAGAAAGCTTTGGTCATATGCTGTTCTTTTTCTATTTTACTGATTCTGATAAGAACACAGTCATACAACTGAGGAACAGCAGCAGGAGCTCTTTAGATAAAGTGCTGCTCTCATATCACAATGTTTCTCCAGGCAGTACTACAGAGCGAAAACAGCTTCAATTACATGGAGCACATTTTAATAAGACCTGAAATAGGCTAAAAGGTCTGTAACATGTCTGATGGTGGGAAGAAATTTGTCAGGTGAGGAAACAATTACCGAGTTTTTGACCTCATTTAGGACGACCATCAGCAAAGATTCTTCAGAAAAATTCTTCTCATTAATTTATTTAATTAATTTGTTGGCTAGCCGCAGAAAGAAGTCCCTGAGCAGCGGACCTGCGGCTGACCTTCCGTCTCCTCACCGTCAATACACAGCCTGCAGACTGGAGGGAGTGGCTTTTGTGTGTGTGTGTGTTTCTCTATGCCTGACCACACACAGCAGGCCTCAGGCACGCAGAATAAGTAGGATAAGTGTGTGTGTGTGTGTGTGTGTGTGTGTGCTTGTTTAGAAAGACAGGAATTGAGCAGCATGTGGTCATACATGTGTCTGACCAGGTGGTGTGTGTGTGTGTGTGTGTGTATGTGTGTGTGTGTATCAAACATTTTCAGGACAAAGACAAATAGTATATACATAGTAATGGCATGTTAGTGTGTCTGTGTGTCACAATTGTATCATTTCCTTATGCTCTTTAGAGTACACTTTATGTCCAGATGTTTGTGCACACCCCTTATAATGAATGCATTCAGCTACTTTGCATCCACAGACAAAAGTGTGCAAATGCACACAGACAGTTTGTCTGTATATATTTTTATATCCTTAGATAAGTAGTAAAAATAAATAAGTAGATCCAACCTGTGTTCTGTAAACTGTGTTCTGTTCTGCAAACTGTGTTCTATCATTTTTTTCATGATTTTTCCATGCCTTCAAGCCAAATTTTCCTGACCATACGATAAAACATCAGTGCAGACAATAAAACCAAAAATCAACTAAAACTATAATCAAAATTGATTATAATAGTATAGTAGTAGCTTGGTAGTAAAATGAGTGTCGGATCCTGACAGCTCCATTGTGTAGGGCTAAATTACTGAATTAACTCTGAGCTCACGTATTTCTTAGGTCAAAATAGATTTTCTCAATCGATAAACAGATAAATATAAAGATTTGAAGACCAAATTTCCATGACTTTTCCAAAACTTTCTGGGTATTTTTATTTCCCCAAAACTTATCCAGGCCTGGAAACTGCCTTTTCAAATTCCACTGTACAAATCCTGGGTCTAGGTTCAGCAACAATATGTGACTACCTGAATATACTGAACATAGACCAGCTTATTCCATCAATGGATTTTTTCTTCCATGATGGCACGACCATATTCCAAGATGACAATGCCAGGATTAATGGGGCTGGAATTGTGAAAGAGTGATTTCACAAGGGAGCATGAGATCATCATTTTCAGAGTTCAGATCTTAACCTCATTGAGAATCTTTGGGATGTGCTGGAGAAGACTTTGTGCAGTGGTCAGACTCTACTATCATTAATGCTGCTGCAAGATCTTGGTGAAAAATTAATCCAGCAAAACTGGATTGAAATAAATCTTGTAACATTGCAGAAGCTTATTGAAACAATGTCACAGTGAATGTGTGCTGCAATCAAAGATGTAGGCGCTCCATCAAAATATAAATTAGAGTGTGTGACCTTTTTTTTGATCAGGTAGTGTATAATCTGTGTGTCTATTTGCACTAATAATGCACCTGTTGAGGGCAGGGTGTTCACAAATTAGGGCTGCACCATATTGGAAAAAAATTACTTTGCAAATGTTCTTTTTTGATTATGTATATCGCAATATTAAAAAAATGCAGGGCCCATGACGTCACCAGCCCCACCCCCACCTGTGCGCTGTCACATGTCAGCGCAGAGTACTCAAAACTCGAGGAAAACAGCAAAACAACAGTAATCGGCCCTTTAATCAGGCATTTAAATGGCTTTTTTAAAAAGGTAAATAAGAGCGTTTTTCTGGGATTAAAAGCGTGAATTCAGCTGTAACTGAAAATATCTGTGCAAAACTGTGCTGGACTGTGCAAAACTGTGCTGGTTACCTCGTGTTTATTCCTGCCCCCCCTCCCCCTCACGCTTCTCAGGCAGCAGCAGCCTGTCACTCACACAGACACAGAGACAGCGCTGTGCATCTACTTCTTGTGTCAAGAATCAAACAATTGTAACATGACGTGTTTGATTTAATTGCCTCAAGTGACATCACACGTCCTGGAATGTGACTTGCACATGCGCACATCATGATGACGATACTTAAACGGTATATCGTGCAGCCCTACCACAAATATTTGCACCTGTAGTGTTTTGTATAGTAGCTGACCTGATGGTGGTTCCCTGCAGTAGGTCTATCTTCTTGTTGAGCTCGGCGATGACGCTGTGCAGCTCGGTGATTCGCTCCTCGTAGCGCAGCGTCGTCCTCTCCTGCACCTCCTCATGCTCCCGCAGAAGATGAGACTGCTCACACTGTGCAAACACACACACACACACACACACACACACACAGGGAATTTAATAATATAAAAAAACACACAAAGAGAAACCCCCAAGGTGAGGCGAACACACACCCCCCGAGCAAGAAATTATTTCCCATCAGACACACACACACACACACTTTTCTCAAATCATACAGAGACAACACACACCAAAACAGATGTGAACACACATCCACACACTAACTCATTCATAAACACTGCCTCCGCAGGACGGGGAGCTAAATTTTGAATAATTCAGGATGTCAGTTTCCGTAACGGTCCCAGTAATGAAATATATGAGCGTACGCTTCACTGCAGCCGCAGCCAACAACCGCGGCCACCCACGTCCACTCCACCAACACACACACACACACACACACATGCACACTCAACACACTGTCCCCCTATAGCACCGGCCTGTCAGACTGTACGCTGATTAATGGCAGCATTAAGTACAGTGGAATTAGCTATTGAGTGCTACTATGGGGAATTTAAATTCACCTCGTGTCGACCCATTCACTAAAACAGCAGGAGATAAATGGAGGCGGGACACTCGGACCCCTGAAAGAATGAAGCGACGGCGTGTATGTAGGGCGAATGAGACGTTTTTGACCGGAGAGGTTATTTAATGGCTGCTGATGCCGATAGCTAGATAAACGGACGTCAGGTCAGTGTCAATTTCAATTACAGGAATTAAACTCAGGAGGATAATGTAGCTTATGTCTGTAGATCTGCTTGGACACATACTGTACTCATAAATGTTGAAATACTGGTTAAAAACGTATAATTTAATAGTTTAATGTACAATAAAATAATAAAAATTAATGTACAAAAGGCTTTTGCGAAAATAACTCTACTGTCCAGGAAAGGCTTCCTACTTAATATTTGTATTGCTGTGATAATGTCATTGCATTCAATGCATTAAAAGTTTGGAACAGAATAGTCACAAAGCTAACAGCCAGGCTCAGCAGAGTTAGACCAAGTTAGTCCCAATGCTAACATCCAGGCCCAGAGGAGCTGAACCCACAATGCTACCAGAGAGAACAGTCAGGATCTGAATAGTCAAAAAGTTAGCACCCAGGCAGCAGGGTTGGACCAGGTTAATCCCAATGCTAACACAACCAGGCTCAAAAGAGCTGGACCAGGTTAGTCCCAACGTAAACAGAAGGCTCAGCAGGTCCGAAGCCAAAATGCTACCAGAGAGAACAGGCAGGATCCACAATATTGGATGCCAAACTTAGCAGGGTCGGACCAGGTTAACCCTAATGCTAAAAGCCAGACTCAGCAGGGTTCAGCCAGGTTAACCCTAATGCTAAAAGCCAGGCTCAGCAGGTCTGAAGCCACAATGCTACCTGGCAGAGCAGTTAGAATCTACATGATTGGAGCAGGTTAGCTTAGATCAGGGGTGTCCAAACTTTTTTTGTTGGGGGCCAGAAGGAGAAATATATTTGAAGTCACGGGCCACAGACTCTATAATAAAACAAATAATGAAATATACCACTTTAAATAATACTTTTTCCTGATTACTTTAATTTACACACCATTTTACTTGACTTACTATCTTTATCTTTGACAGTTTTGTGTAAACTAAGATTTTTCAAATTGATGTTTAATTTCATGATGTCTCCTTAATTACGGCAACTTTTAGACTCTTTTGCCCCATTTTTCTGCGCTAGAAATGCGCACTCTCTCCGCTTTTAGACTCTTTAGCCCGTTTCTGACACCTAGCGTTCAAACTTTGAATCTCACATTATAAAAACCTGCTTAACAGCGGGCCAACTTTCATTCTATTTCTAAAATACCGCGAGGGCCGCTCCAAAAAAGGAAATGGGCCGCAAATGGCCCGCGGGCCGTAGTTTGGACACCCCTGGCTTAGATGATAACAGCCAGACTCAAAAGAGCTGGACCAGGTTAACCCTAATGCTTAAAGCCAGACTCAGAAGGGTTCAGCCAGGTTATCCCTAATGCTAAAAGCCAGGCTCAGCATGTCTGAAACCACAATGCTACCAAGAAAAACAGTCAGGATCTACAGGATTGGAGCAGGTTAGTTTAGATGCTAACAGCCAGACTCAGCAGGGTTGAAACAGCAATGCTAACAGACAGTGCTGCTGGGCTCAGCACAATTGGAAGGAGTTAGTCCAGATGCTAACAACCAAAATAAGAAGGGCTAAAGGACCTGATCTGAGATACAGATTTTTGGGTTTTCACTGGCTGTAAGCCATAATCATTAACAATCATCAACACTTGAAATAAATCACTCTGTGTTTAATACATTTATAACATTTATGAATTTCAAATTTTTAACTGAATTACTGAAATAAACAGTAACATTTTTTTAAAGATATTCTATTTTTTTCTGATTTGATTTGATTCTATCAAAGTTTCTTATATGTGTACCAATGCAGGCATATTGTTTATTTAATTTCATTGAGTATTGTCATTATAAAGCTTTTCCAATTCTTCTTTTTTAGTGCACCTTCCTAATATAGGACTATTTTTCTACAGATAATATTTCTCCATTTTTTCCTAATGGTGTCATGCTGCATGCTACATTTAGATTGCATGGTTATCTTGGGGGAAAATGTCCTCACTGCTACAGGCCCTGCATAATGCCCCTTTTTATGCAGTCTCTACTACAGTGACAGAAAGAGGTTTCATAATGCAGATACTCAATGAATTTAAATATGTCTGGATCAGCTCAGTTTCATTCCCCTGGATAGGATCAGGACACTGCTGCTGACAGCTCCAGAGCAGAGTGAAGAAATGGAGGCATGTCTTGTCTGATCAGCTGCCTACATTGGGTGTAAAGGGAATACTGTTAATCTGGTTTACAGCCAAACGACTGCTTTGACTCCTCTATCCTGGTCTGACTGAATTAAAATGGAAATGAAACAGAAATGCTATGGTTATGATATGGATATTGCTGATATGTAACTTGGACAAAACAGCACAACCCATTACAGCACCTACCCTGAGGCTCCTCTGCTTATGTAGAACATGTGGAATTAATCTGTTTTAGCTCATCACCCCCAGGTCAGGATCAGGTATCCTAACTGGGCCGGAGAGAAGCTGCAGAGCTGGGGATTGCTGTGCCCTGGGGACAAGGGGGGATTTGTGTGTGTGTGCTAGAGTTCGTCCTTCCTCCAATGACTTTGGTAGATTGGTATGTTTTTGCGGCCACAGCTGAGAGATTCAAAGCAAATGTGCAACAAATCATGGTTCGTATCATAGACTGTGTGTAGCTGGACAGAGCATCGTCTCTCAAAAGTGAAGCCACCACAGGTCGGGCGCCCCCTGCTGTTCGGTTTCAGAAAGCTGTGTAACCCCACCCATCCCCATAGGTTTCAATGGCAAAACAGACAACTTTCAATCATGTTTTTTTCTAATATACTGTAATTCTACCTCCTTTATTTAAATGCAGCAGCTAGTGTAACCTCTGCTTATATTGTCAAATTTTTATATCCCCACAGAATTCGTTTTTTAAAACGTTATTCAGCTCTATTTAAAAAGGTGTGATTATTGTAAAAGGGCTGGTTATGGGCGGGACCAATAACAGACCGTCAGCTCTGCTCTGCTCTGCAGCCTGTGACCGCGAGGCAGCCCTCAGGGGCGGGGTTATTTAAATGAGTAGGCGGTCTCTCCACAGTCTTTCACCCTCCTCTGGTCTCTACTGCACAGACTCGGGTTTGAGGATCGCCAACATGGAGGAAGATTTTGGCTCCATTTTCATTGAATAAATGAGAATGGCGACACGGCGTCCATCTTTTTTACAGTCTCTGGTTCGTACGGTCATGAAAAACCTGGAAAAGTTATCGATAAAGTTATCTCCAGGCCTGGAAAAGTTTTGAAAAAATAAAAATATCCAGAAAGTTTTGGAAAAGTCATGGAAATCTGCTCTACCAATCTAAGTGTTTCCGTTTATCCAATGAGAAAAGCTATTTTAGTTGTAAAAATAATTTAATGTTTGGGTAAATCCATCGTATCACTTTGTGTTAGCTAGCTGGCTGCGCGAGTCCTCCTCCGACCGGAGCTTTAGCTGCTGCAATATAACTGAAAATTCACTCATTGATTGAAACATGCTGATTTAATGCTGTCTGTCTTAATTCAGACTAATAATAGGCCTGAAGGACCTGAACTGCAGAAAAGTGATATTTGTACACAGGACAAGCAGCACGGAGCTAGCTAGCATTAGCTAACTAAACACCGGGTTGCTGCTGCTCTCATCCCGGCACCGGTAAACTCCACCAACTCTGCCCTTTATCAACCAAAGTGCCCTTTTGAAACTTCGTTTTTTTTTTTTATATATATTAATATTATTATTATTAAGATTTTACTGAGGCCGGTTTAAAATGATCTTTTGAAAACCTGAGCGATTAAAAACGAGTGAAAACAGAATGGCCGGAAATCAGCTCGCACACACCCGACCTCTCTCTTCCTCTGTCACGCGCTTCAGCAGCAGTTCAGTTCAGCGAGTCTTCAGCACAGCACACACGGCAACAGATAGGCTTCTTCTCCCCCGTGTCCCACCAGCCAGGTAACATACACATCAAGTAAAATCCTACCGTTTGCCCTCTAAGCCCAACGTGAAATCAGTTTGTTGTGCAGTAAAATGGCTCATACAGCACCAAACTACTATGTATTTTATCAGTTGGTGGTGTGACATTTTTCCATTGAAAACTCACGTTTAGAGAATGTTACAAATAAAATCAAATTTCATTCCACATGTGCGTGTAATTTTATAGTGAAGAGTTCCACGTGCGCTAAAAGTGCCCTTTTTCCCCCTGAGCACTTGCCCCCAAAAATGTCTGTGCTCGCCACTGCTCCAGGTTAACAGTGCGGTGCCCCCTTCTTACTTCCCTACTAGCCCACCGCGCTCTGCAAAACCAGCAAGCTGATTGGCTTTTTCTTCTAAAAGGCAAAACATTATCCTTGAGCTGGTTCTGTGATTGGCGTTAAGAGCTTTTCTATTTACACAGAGGTCAGTGATAATAATACAACTGAGCTGAGCAAAACGATTCGGGGCTACAGGAAAGTTATTCGGGGCTAAAGGCCCGGAAGCTCTGGTCTGCACTGATATTTTAAAGATTGTATGGTCATGAAAATTTGCCACAAAGGCTGGGAAAAGTCATGGAATTTATTGTTGAAAAAGTGTATGCACCCTGACAAAGGCATGGTCAGTCAATCACGACCCTTTAGTCATAACTCGTCGTTGTCCAACAACAAAAAAAGCATCTCCATTTCTGTTGATTTTTAGTTTAATACATAATTTGAACAGACAAACTGTCCCTTACACTGTGCCAAGATTTCTTGGTTTCTTAATGAACGGACCAATAAAAATAAGTCAAAATGACCTAAAATAAACTCTTTTTACTTTGCCTTCCATTGAAAGTTTACAAGTTTTTTTTTCTCTCCTGTAAAGTTGCCGTTTTGGAGATACATGTTTTTCATTGGACAGCAAAGATATGCTTCACTGCACCAATCGAGGAAAAGCGCTGAAGTGAGAGCGCCACACAGGATGATTTATTTATACTGAACATGTTAAAGTAAAGCAAAGCTGACAGCTCTTCATAGTGTGTCTAGGTTTTAGTTTACTATCTAATAATTTTAGTTTGTTGACCATCTTTTCCTCATCCATCACCTCAAGGGGGTTTCATGAGAGTAAGGCATACTATAGAGCTGTATAGAGGCAGCCTGCTGAAATGTTTATTTATTTATTTTTTTAATGTTGGAATTCTTCAGTCACCTACATCGTTAATTTTTGTGTTTTAATTTCACTTTTAATTTCATGTAATTGCATTAAGGTGTTTGATCATTTTTAGGAGCACACTAAAATGTCCAATTCTATGAAAAGTCCAATATACAATAGAACATATGGTTCACCAAGTGGTCCAGCAGTTTAAAGCGGTGCCACTATAATCAGGAGATCACTGGTTAGAATCCAGGACATGCAGCCTGTCATCAGCTCCTGGAGTCCTGAGAGAACACAACTGGTCCTGCTCTCTCTGGGTGGGTAGATAACACTTATCACCCCTCATCACAAGGCATCTGTGAGCTGATGTTTCAGAACCGAGTCGCTGCACTTTCCTCCAAAAATACTTCGGAAGGCTGTGGCATTGACACGATGCCCATGTTGTTGATCCTGAATTCTGACCATACCTTTCGAATGTCGCAGCAGAAATCATCATAGACTCATCAGACCAGGTAACGTTTTTACAATCGTCTGTTGTCCAGTTTTGGTGAGCCTGTGTGAACTGTAGCCTCAGTTTCCTGTTCTTAGCTGCGGGAGCTGCACCCAGTGTGGTCTTGGTCTTCTGCTGCTGTAGTTCATCATCCGACTCAAGGTTGGAAATCGTGTTGTGCTGATGTTCAGAGATGCTCTTCTTCTGCAGTCCTCGGTTGAGTGGTTATTTATAGAGTTACTGTTGCTGTTCTATCAGCTGGAACCAGTCTGGCCGTTCTCCTTTGACCTCTGGCATCAACAAGGCATTTGCTTCCAAAGAACTGAATCCGCTCACTAGATATTTTTCCGATTTTCTTTTTCTGATCATTCTCTGTAAACTCTAGAGACGGTTTTGTGTGAAAATCCCAGTAGATCAGCAGTTTCTGAAATACTCAGATCAGCCCGTCTGGCACCGACAACCAACAATACCACGTTCAAAATCACTTAAATCACCTTTCTTCTCCATTCTGATGCTCTGATGGTTTGAACTGCAGCAGATCATCTTGGCCAAGTCTACATGCATAAACGCATTGAGTTGCTGCCATGTGATTGGCTGATTTGACAGGTGTACCTAATAAAGTGGTCGGTGAGTGTATACACTATATGGGCAAAAAATATACAAAGTACTATGGTTATTTTTTGTAGGTTATTGGAATGTTCTTTACAGGCAACACAGAATTACACACACTTTTAACCCATAGGGCAAGATTAAACTAATCACAAAGAAAATAGGGATTTATGTCCCCCGGGGCTTTAATATTTAGTCCTGTGAGCAGGTCTGGATAATCAGTACTAACTGGGTGCTGTAAGTCTATATGGCAGAGTTTCAGCAGTGCTTGAGCTGGAAACAATGGATGCTTTGTTGGAGGAATAGCTGGAGGAGATTCAATAGCCGGTGCTCGCGTGCTGTGACTGAATGTTCTGTGTAGTCCAAATGAGCCGGAGGCAACAAACACCACTGTGTTCCTTGTGAACGAGATAAAGCTCTGGCCAGGTTCTGGACCAGCGAGAGCAGAGAGGTCATAACACACCTCCCAGCTTCATTCAGTCCAGCAGGCCTGTGAGTAGAGGTCAAAGATAGAGGTCACAATTTTCTAAAACTGCCTTCTGAAAGTGGATGGAGACCCATCCATCCATTGCTGAAGTGAGATCTTGTCCGTTGTCAGCTGGTCAGCTTTTTATTAAAACAGACAAAAATGCTAGCTATGTCTAGCTAATTGTTTGTAATTTATATAGCATTCGTATTATTTTAGGTTTAATAAAAAATAAAATGGTCTATACACGCTTATTATAAAGATACATTCATGTGTGCTGTCCATCTTATTATTCCACAAATCCATATGTCGGTTCATCATAGTTCACATACAGGGGTTGGACAATGAAACTAAAACACCTGTCATTTTAGTGTGGGAGGTTTCATGGCTAAATTGGACCAGCCAATCTGGTGTCCAATCTTAATTAATTGCACATTGCACCAGTAAGAGCAGAGTGTGAAGGTTCAATTAGCAGGTTAAGAGCACAGTTTTACTCAAAATATTGCAATGCACACAACATTATGTGTGACACACCAGAGTTCAAAAGAGGACAAATTGTTGGTGCACGTCTTGCTGGTGCATCTGTGACCGAGACAGCAAGTCTTTGTGATGTATCAAGAGCCACGGTATTCAGGATAATGTCACAAAACCACCAAGAAGGACCAACCACATCCAACAGGATTAACTGTGGATGCTGTAAGAGGAAGCTGTCTGAAAGGGATGTTTGGGTGCTAACCCGGACTGTATTAAAAAAACATAAAACCACGGCTGAACAAATCACGGCAGAATTCAATGTGCACCTCAACTCTCCTGTTTCCACCAGAACTGTCAGTCAGGACAATACTTTATTGTAGTCTAAAACCAGGTGTTTCAGTTTCATTGCCAACACCTGTATTTGTTGGTTTCAGGTTATTCACTAGATCTGACGAGCTTAAATTTCAAAAATAATAAACAGATAAAATATGACAGTGTTTTTAAACTCAGCCAAAACATGTTAGATGTCTGAGGTATTTTGCTTCTTCAGTTTGCCCTGAAGCAAGAAGCTAGCTAGCGTAGAGTAGAGTAAGTGACAGCATTGTGTAAATTGCTAAAATAAATCACACACTTCAACTGCGCCTCAAACTGCACACACTGTCAGAATCTAGGCCTGTGTGTGGAGGTCAGAAGTCAAAAGGTGAGGCATCTTGGATGTCTGAGTGCTCGGACTGAGTGGATTCATCCAGGGCACTGGGGTCTTTTTTCTGTCGGAGAAAATTAGTGTCAGATGCTTGTAGAGAGCTGCTGAGCGACAGAGTGAACTGACAGAGGCTGAGGAGAGGATGACACCGGACACTGGCTATTAATCACGACCTCTCTGCCCGGTGCTCGTCTCACGCTTGAGGGGGGAAAACACTAGTGTGTACCATATGGAAGCTGACGTATACCTAGGCTGACATATACCTAAGAAATAGACAAAGATCATTTTTTAAGATGGATATGACTACTGTTTTACGCTATATGTATCGCTAACAGTTTCAGAAATACAATATATTGCCTGAAGGTAATCATTAAACTCAGCTTCCAATCGCTTTAATGGACACAATGGTGTATAAAAGCATGAAGCTAGTCATGGACTGCTTCTACAAACATTAGTGAAAGAATAGGTCTCTCTTAGGAGCTCAGTGAACTCATTTATGCAAGTTTCTCCAGCTCTAAGGCTGGGTGCAGCAGCATTAGCATTGGCCGCTAGCTGCAGCGGTAGCTCTTTCGGTAATCAGAGGCGAGTATATTGGACTGTAGTCAATGTTTTCATGTTTGCCGTGTTAAAACCAGTTACGTGGGACGAACCGCTAGCTCATAGCGCCCTGGCTTTTTAGAACACTCAGTCTAGGGTTCCTCAGTTTACCGCTATCGAGTGGCATTTATGTCCTAATAGCACTGCGTTTACGGGTAATGCTAATGCTGCTGCACCCAGCCTTAGTGCTGGGGAAACTTCACTGAAAACTCACTGTTAGACAAAATATTGGAAATCTAAACTTAAAGCAAATAAATGGAAGTGCTTCACTTACCCAAATAAACAGTTTTCAGGAGATCTGAAAAATCTGTGTAGATTAACATCCAGCACTCATTTGACTTTGAAAATGTATTTTCTTTTTAGGATTACAGTTTTTTTTACTTAAGCGCTTCATCCAGCTTCCCAATAAGAAGGGAAACATGGCGACACCCTTGCTGACTTCAATGTAGACATCCTTACTAGTGTTGCTTAATGTGCCTTATAATCCTGTGCTCCATATGTATGAAAATAGACCAGAAAATAGACGTTCATTGATATTGCCCCATATAATCCAGTGCGCCATATAGTCTAAAAAATATATTACCACATTTATTGTTGTATTATTGCTCATGGCAAAATTGTACAAATGCTGTCTCTGAAAGTAGGACATCCAGATGGTCCCTAGTAAAAACTACAGAATTGAAAATATATTTAAGGTAAATTTGGCCACATTTCCCATCTGAAAATCATGGCTCAAAAAGAACGAACACAGACCAATCACAGCTTTTGAAATACATCCAAATCACGATACAAGCTGAAGTACTGGCAGTTGTTATACACCCACCTAATCTAACAAGAAAGTGCCTCTTCAAACAGGCAGCGCTGCACTTGGATGAGTCATAAAGTGGGAAAATTCACAGAAATCAAGTGTTTACAGAACTGTAATGGTGGGAAGCCATACAACAATTGCATAAGCACACAGTAGGCCCTCGGTGCAGAGACTGAAGTGAGTCTTTATTATAAATGTCAGGGTTTGTTTCCAGCCCACTCCAGAACTTGTCTTGAGAACAAGGTATTCTTTCTATTTTTTTTTCTTGAGCAAAAGCCTTTTTTTCTACTTGTACCAGACCAGACCTGCTGCACATGAATTAGCTGCTTGTTCATATTCAGCCTTATTCTAGTGAGTTCTGGTGGGATCTTAGTAATTTGCTGCTTTGAATGATGGCAATACCCAGTCTGTATTCCAGTGCACTATGTTCTGTGTGTTTATATGTGTGTGTGTGTGTGTGTGTGTATATATGTGGGTTTGATGAGGTTCAGGCGTTCGACCTCTGCATAGTCAATAACAGCTACATTCAGTGCATTCCTAATGACCTCTGGCTGGCTGGCCACTGAAGGACATGTTCATTAAGTTCCACATGAGATCACAATCAGTCTGAAAAAGCCTTTTTCGTTTAGCACTTTAATGATCTCCTGGTGGAATGGAGTCTCCAGAGTGAATTGGTGAACAAGTAGAAATAAAGATCCAGAAGACCGCAAACACACTGGTGGTCAGAGTTCACTGCTCATTAGGGCAAGACTTGGAACCCCTAGACGAGGTGGAGTACCATCTGGATTCCCAGTTGTAGACTGTATGGTAGCAAGATGGGACAAGATTGGAAACTAAATAGTCAGTTATTGTAGGATGCAGTTGGATGCCGTGAGAAATGGGTAGACAGAAAGTCTTGAGTCACTTTTGCAAAAAAGATCAGGTCAAAGTAGCTTTGAAATGACAAATTCTGGGTGATTGAGGCAACTGTTGCCCGAATCCCAAAAATGATTCATTATAATCATTATTATGAGGCACAGACAGTTTCAGAACTGGACAAGAACTTGAGCATGGGTCCTTTTAGACATGGACAGTTCAAGGTACCCATGTAAATCCCAGTCAAAACAAATGGCATTAAGACACGAGTGACACTGACAAGGGCAAACATCACCATGTCCAGACAAGTGGGTTGGGGCATCTCTAAACCAAAAAAACTGGTGGGATTCTCCTAGTCAGAACTATTCAGTAAAACCAACCAGTGGTCATGCTGATCCCTGTACAGCATTAAGGGCGAAGAGAGTGCCAGAACTGGACCAAGTCACCTGATCAAGCAGAAATTGTCTGGTATGAAGATCTGAGCCATTTTGACAAGGGCCAAATCACCAAGTCCAGACAAGTGAGTTAAAGAATCTCTAAAACAGAGAAACTGGTGAGATTTCCCTAGTCAAAGCTATTCCACCACCAGGGGTCAAGCTGATCCTTGTCCAGCACCAAAGGGCAAAGAGAGTGCCAGAACTGGACCAAGTCACCTGATCAAGAAGAAATGGGCAGGCATAAAGATGTGGGCCACGTTGACAAGGGCCATATTGGTTAAAACTGGACAACAGGGCTGGAGAACATTCTAAACAGGAAAACCTGGAGGGATTCTCCTGGTCAGAAGTAGGAGCATTTCTGCTGCCAGTGGTCTGAGTAATGTTTTACAACATAGTGACTAACAATTTGCCACATTTGCCATATTAAGGCTTCAGGTCAAGGTGCCAATGCTAATATCTGTCTACTATTGAAGTGCAAAGAGAGTGCCAGGACTGGACAAGAACTTTCCATGGATCCCAGTCCATGGAAATCCTGGTGAGAACTATTGAGTAACTATTACCAGTGGCCCATGTTAATCCTTGTCCAGAACTAAAGTGCAAAGAGAGTGCCAGGCATGGACGAGGTCACTTGATCAAGGAGAAATGGGCAGGCAACAAGACTTAGCCCAGTTGACAAGGGCCATATTGTTATAGCTGGACTGGTTGGGTTGGAGCACCTCCCAAACAGCAAAACTTGTGGTATTCTCTTGGTCAGTATTGGCCAGTAACTAAGGACAGTGGTTTGGGAAGTACAACATTCAAACGGACAACAGGATGTTGTGAGGTCCAAGGCTTAAACCGACAGAAATGCTGCTGGCCCAAGTCACAGAAATGTGTAATAATAGTTACAGTAGGAATGTTTCACATCCCATGGTGAACCACACCCTACAGTGTATTAGACTGCATGGAAGCAGAATATCCAAGTGCCTGAAGAGCAAGGAGAGCACCAGAACTAGACATGGTCATCTGATTAGGGAGAAATAAGTAGGCCAGTAGACTTGGGCAATTTTGTGGCCATATTGTTACAGCAGAACAACAGGGTTGAAGAACCAACAGCAAAACTTGTGAGATTCTCTTAGTCAGTATTGGTCAGTAACTAAGGTCAGTGGTGTGGGAAGTAGAAACCTCAAACAGACAACAGGGTTTTTTTTTCTCTTTTAAATGTACTACTCAGCTGTATATCCTCCCCATCACTAGTGATGTCACAACACAAGGAGGATGAAGACTAGCACATGCCTCCTCCGATACATGTGAAGTCAATCTCCGCCTCTTTTCAAACTGCTGCTGATGCAGCATTACCGAGTAGCATCACAGAGTACTCTGAGTAAAGCATAGCAACTCAGTTCTAATACATCAGCTCACAGATGCAGCCTTGTGCTGATCGACATCACCCATACAGTGATGAGGGGAAAGAGCACCAGCTACTCACCCAGAGAGTTGGGCGGGTAAGGCCAATGGTGCTCTTTCAGGGCTCCAGCAGCTGAGGGCGAGCTGCATGACCTGGATTCGAGCCAGGGATCTCCTGTTCATATCAGCCGCACTTTAGACTGCTTTAGATCAATGAAGCCTGCACAAGTGGCCTAGACATTATGAGTATTTATACTTGTGTGGATTGGTGTGTCTGCATCAATATACACATAAGATGCACACAGACTACAACACAGATTCTCCACAGAAGCACAAATTGGCCTTATAGGACTTTGAGAACCTGCTTGTCATGATGTTTTGTCTCAGTGGTATATTGCTTAGCTCACGGGGATCTTGTTTTATTTAACATTTTCATTTTACCACATGCAAAATCAAAAGATTAGGTCTAAAACAGTTTTTACCTTGTTTAGGTAAAAATAAATAATTAGGTCATGCTTTTGAATGTGAACGTGGAAGAAAAAAAAACCTCAGTCCAGAACATGTTTCAGTCTCGGATGGCTGGGAAACACATGGTAGACATGTGCACATGTGCATGTGGCGCCTTGGAGCTACGCAGCTCTGTGGATTCTCTAAATGAGTGTAAAAGCACTGCAATATGTGCTTATTCAAATACGTCAACAAATAACTGACAGGTGAAGTAAATGCAGAACAGATTATTACATCATCTACAGTGTATCACAAAAGTGCGTACACCCCTCACATTTCTGCAGATATTTAAGTATATCTTTTCATGGGAAAACACTGACAAAATGACACTTTGACACAATGAAAAGTAGTCTGTGCGCAGCTTTTATATAACAGGGTAAATTTATTCTTCGTGCAAATTAACTCAATATACAGCAATAAATGTCTAAACCACCGGCAACAAAAATGAGTACACCCTTAAGAGACTACATCGCTAAATGTCTAAACTGAGCACTGTGTGTCATTTTCCCTCCAAAATGTCATGTGGCTCGTTAGTGTTACTAGGTCTCAGGTGTGTATAAGGAGCAGGTGTTTCCATTTTTGTAGTGAAGCTGAAAGTGCCTTATTGCAAAGAACTCTGAGGATCTTAAAAGCCTCTTCTGAAGTCTGTACACAAAAAAGCCCACAAACAGTTTGCTGAAGACATGTCAACAATGGACATGGATTACTGGACCAAGATTAATTTGTTTGGTTCAGATGGTCTCAAACATGTGTGGCAGCAATCAGGTGAAGAGTACAAAGTCTATCATGCCTACAGTCAAGCATGGTGGTGGGAATGCCATGGTCTGGGGCTGCATGAGTGCAGCAGGTGTTGGGGAAGCAGAGCATGATTCCCTCCCCCCAGAAAATGGGTTGCAGGGCATCATAATAATGACCTCAAACACACCTCTTAAACGAGCACTGCTTTATTGAAGAGGCTGAGGGTAAATATGATGGACTGGCCGAGCGTGTATCCAGACCTAAACCCAATAAAACATCTTTGGGGCATCCTCAAGCGGAAGGTGGAGGAGCACAAAGTCTGGAATATCTGCCAGTACCGTGATGTCATCATGGAGGGGTGGAAAAGCATTCCAGTGGCAACCTGTCGAGCTCTGGTAAACTCCATGCCCAGGAGAGTTAAGGCAGTTCTGTAAAATAAAGGTGGTCACATAAAATATTGCCACTTTAGGAACTTTCACTAAGGGGTGTACTTACTTTTGTTGCCGGTGGTTTTTAGACATTAATGGCTGTATATTGAGTTATTTTGAGGGAATAATACATTTACACTGTTATATAAGCTGCACACAGACCACTTTTCATTGTGTTAGTGTAATTTTGTCAGTGTTGTTCGATAAAAAAAGATATACTTAAATATCTGCAGAAATGTGAGGGTTGTATTCACTTTTGTGATGCACTGTATGTACATATCACTCTCATGTGAGCGCACACACACAATCTACAGCTACTGCTTTACTGAGCCTCATCTAACCACTTCAGAGAATGGGGAGGAATGGTGGAGTTGGCATGGTTACCAAGCTTTTTCCTTTTTTCTAGCTTCCTCAACATATGGAGTGGACAGCACAATCCCACAATGCAGTTTCACTGGAGACTATACGACTATATCCTTCTCTTAGGTAGAACAACAGTAAGCTGGTTATGGGGGACCCTGATATGTTGGAATTGTTGAAGGTAGTACAGAGATACAATTGAGAAGAAAATTTGGTATGATGTGAAAATACCATAATCCACAGATTGACCAACAACCTTCACAAATGTATGAGGTTAAAGGTGCCCTAATATGCATGAATTGGCCTGTAGGGCTCTAGAGTCCGAACAATTTGGAGATATTTGGAGATATAATACCTCAAATAATAAAATACCTCAGAATCCAACCAAGCGTGTTTTTAACCTAAATAATAAAAAAAACAGTGATTAATTTAGCCAGTTAGCCATTAGCCATCTCCATTAACACCAGCAGTCTGTTAGCCTACCTAGCACTGAACAGACAGCTGAATTCTGGTGTTGTAAAGATATTTAACTACAGACTGGAGTAAACTATAGTCATAATTCACATATCCTATCTACAAACATTAACCAGCACAAACACACCCATCTTTTGACAAAAACAGTGATTAATGTCGTTCAGAAATACAGTTAGCATCGCCAGTTAGCCGTTAGCCAACTCAAGTATAGTCAAAATCCATGTCAAATATCAAACAACACATCCAACCCACTCTAACCAGCACTAAGAAATCAACCTGTTATTAAAAAAACACTGATTAATTCAGCTTGGAAATACGGTTAGCTAGTTAGCCGTTAGCCATTGCAGCTAATCCACTATCCGCTACGTGTCATAATAAAAGTCATTAGATCAGCTTGTAGACTTGTAAACCAAGAACAACAAAGAAAATCTATTTTATTTTATTTTGACTTTAGTAAGTACACTTTTTTATTAAAATATGGTCAAATATCTTAATTCTCTTAATAATTGCATCAAATTTAAATGTTTTAAGCAGAGCTGGAATAGATTATTATTGCAGTACAACACACTTCAACTATTAATGTAAAAATGTCTTGGAGTGTAGTTGCTGATGGCATGTGTGACTTTTTCCTTTTTTCTTTGTAATTTAAGTGAACAAAGGTGCATCAAACTATATAAAATTGGTCTTGGGTCATGGTGGATAATCCATAAGATATTGAGCTATTAGATGTTCGGTTTGAAGCCCTAAAAAACACTTGCACATCTACATTTTATTTTTATTTAATTTATCTTGAGAGATTTAAGCTTAAATTTAAGATCAGTAAGGCACTTAAAAAACACCAACACATTTTTCGTAAATTACCTTTCTTCTAGAATTGTGCTTCACATAAAGAACTTTATGCTGACCAGATTGTTAGTTAATTATTTACAAGTCAATATTGCTCAGATGGCCAGTGCTAAAAAAAAAAAGTCAATCTGTAAAACTGCAGTGTTAAAAGCAATGCAGTCGAAAATTTGGGTGCACCTAACATTTGTGCCGGTGCAACTAGTGCAAAAAGTTAGCCTAGAACCCTGGCCTGGATTCTGTGGTCATAATGGCTGAGAAAAGGACACTGAACAAATTGCTCTCCATTCTGAATGATGATAGTCACTCATTACATACCCTATCTATCCATCCATCCATCCATCCATCCATCTATCTAATCTGGAGCTCAATGTTGTCCAATGTATAAACAGTTATTGTGTAACTTTGAAATGAAAAATGCTCAGGTGCGTTTTTACAAGCCTGTTTACCACCCCGTTATTTTGCCATTAGAATTAAACACAGATTTTTCTTTTTATGGAGGACTCACTGAAACCAAAAATAATGAGCTGTGCTTTTATTAGATCGTTTACAGCACAACAGCTGCACAACACAGCCTAGTGTATGTAGCCTTTAACACAGTAAAACAAGAAGTTCTAATAATTACTGCAGGGTCCTACTGGATAGTGTTGCTGGATCCGTGTCCTGTTTACACAGTGTGAGTTTGGCCAACAGAAGAGATTGTAGTAGGGTTAGCCTTTAGACCAGCACCCAACACGCAACCACTTTCTTTACAGGTCAGCTAGTGTTAGCTTTTAGCCTTTATATATCCTGCTTTGACTTTGACCCAGATCTTGATGAGATAATGGTTTGGGACGAGTCAAAGTAAGTGACGACTGGCTCTCGGGGGGTGTTTATCATATGTAGTTTAATTATACACCTTTTCCTTTCTTTAGACAAACAGATATTAAGACAGGCTGATGCCGATATTATAAAGCACAGACCAAACGTTTGGACACCTTCTCATTTAACGCGTTTTCTTTATTTTCATGACTATTTCCATTGTAGATTCTCACTAAAGGCATCACAACTATCAATGAACACATGTGGAGTTTTAAGTACTTAACAAAAATGACCTGTCCTCCACAGTCACCGGACCTGAACCCAATCCAAATGGTTTGGGGTGAGCTGGAGCACAGAGTGAAGAAGGCAAAGGGGCAACAAGTGCTAATAAACACCTCTGGGAACTCCTTCTCCTTCAAGAATGTTGAAAAACAGTCACCATTTCAGGTGACCACCTCTTGAAGCTCATTGAGAGAATGATGCCAAGAGTGTGTAAAGCAGTAATCAGAGCAAAGGTTGGCTAATTTGATGAAATTAGAATATAAAACATGTTTTCAGTTATTTTACCTTTTTTTGTTAAGTACATAAAACTCCACATGTGTTCATTCATAGTTTTTATGCCTTCAGTGAGAATCTACAATGTAAATATTCATGAAAATAAAGAAAACCTGGCCTGTACTGTATGTTAAAGCTGTTTAAAGGCACGGCAAGTCGTCAATTTCCATTCACTTTTTAGATAGATAGAGACAATTTCACACAGGGCAAGATTGGTTTGGATAATTTTTTCCTTTAATAAATAAATATTATTTAAAAAGCGCTTTTATATTTACTCTGGTTATTTTTGTCTGATATTAAAATTTGTTTGATAATTGGAAAAATATTAGTATGTCAAAAAAGCAAAAACAAAAGAAATCTGTATGCATATGTGTGCAGTGGTTGGATGGGGGGGGTGGGGTGCTTAAGGTGAAATGGCATGGGCATAGTTTAACCAGGTCTCCAGACTAACACCGTGCCACCATAATCAAGGGAAGATGAAAATGGCACATGGGATGGGATTAAAGCTTGTTCAGGGGTCAGTGTGGTGCTAGTAGGGAAAAGAATATAAAGGAAATAACTGTGGTTGGTGTATTGCCATGTTAGTCAACTGTGGAGCTTCAAAAGTGGCAATGGTAATCAGGGAAACTGCACAACTGAGCTTTTAGGAGAATTGATGAGACGCTTAAAGAAAGATGATTTCATGTACTCTACCTCTATAGTCCTCTAATCTGAGGAAAACTGTGTCTCTAGACTAATTGTTAAATGGTAGTTTGTCTTCTATTTTTAGATATGTGACAGTATTTCATAAAAAAAAATATATATATATATACTATGCTAAGGTTAACATGATGACTACATTTCCCATGGTGCAACAGAGCCAGATGTTGTGATCCGTAGCACTACAGCAGAACAGTGAAAGGAAGACATCTGTGTGGTCTCGGGGGACTGGAGTAAGTCCAGTGTCTGATTCAGGTCCACTGCAGAACATGCCAGAGGCGGCGCGGTGTGATGAGCGGAACACTCAGCTCAGATGACAGAGTGTGACATATGCATGCAATCACTGAGGACTAACAGGTTGGCTCCATTCCAGCACGCACACATGCACACACAAGCACACACACACACTACAAATATTGCATACCACGCAAAAATGCACACACAAGCACAAACAGCAATGAGCCGGTGTTCCACTGTTCCCGTGTTCCTCTGAACCCTTTCTAAACCTGTCTGGAGCGAGAGGCTGTTTTATGGTAATTCTCTCAGGCTGTGCTGAGAGTGGAAAAGCCCTAATCAGTTCCAGACGCTCTGAAGAAGTGCTGCAGCTCAGCTCCCCCGCCAGCTTAACCATTTACACCCCACACTCATTATTCACTTATTACACATTCATAATTCAGATACAGTAAATACTATTTCTTTTACTCAGTTTTAAAGAATGATTATTCAGTCATAAATAATGCTTATTAATGCCAAGTTAAAACTGAATTTTAGTAACTGCTGTACATTAATGTACAGTTATTGTATAGCTATTCTAGCTGCATTTTTCAGTTTACATTTTGTTGTCCAGTAACAGTTATTCACCTTATTCCAAAATGATCCAGTAAATATTATTTATTCTATGGCAATTATTTTATGAAACATTTACATTTTGTATTTTTCATTCATAAACATTAATGCTGCTTATCTGGTTATACAATGCTAATTATATAAGTTATCAAATGGTCACAAGTGTAATACTAAAGTATTATTCTGTAACAGTCTCACTATTCACAATTTCATTTTAAGCTTTGTTATCCAGTAACTACACCATTTATTACACAGTTATTATTGTGTTAATGATCTTATTATGCTATAATCCAGTAAAAATTAACCATTTTACTCCAGATTATATAATACATCTTTGAAAAAAAATGATAAAAATGACTTATTTCTCGGGTAAATACATGTATGCTTCTTATCCAGTAATACTATGATATACAAGAGTGAAGGATCCGTATTTAGTTACTATTTAAATACTATAGCTACTTACTTGTGTATTAGCTGCCGATATATTATTCTACAGGATGCTTATGCTGTAAAAATTAAGCTCTGTTTTCCTTAATTATACTTTTATTCTAACATATTGAGTTCTTTGTTAGTCAGACACTACTATGCTTAATTTTAAGGTTTATTAGAAACTGCTGGGTATTGTTATTTAATTATTAGTGATTCACACTATGTTTAAGATTCAGCTGGTAGTGCTAATGTTTATTCATCAGTAGTGATTATTCAGAAACTGCTGTGGAAGTTCTGTGGAAGTTCTGTGGAAGTTCTGCACTTCAGGAGCTGAAGAGCTGCTGACAGCTCCTTAGAGCTTAGGAGGTTAAAGGTGGGAGATAACTGCAAGCTTGCAACCTTTCCTTAAGACTGTGAGAGTGTGTGTGTGTATGTGTGTGTGTGTGTGTGTGTTGCCTGACTTGTGCTTTGGTCAGTCTTTTCTCCAGTGCGTCTCGCTCTCTCTCGCTGTGCAGCAGACGCTTGTTGAGCTCCACCACGTCGCCCTTCAGAGACGCCAGCGCGGCCAGATGTAGCTACAGAAAGAGAGAGAGAGACAGAGAGAGAGAGAGAGAGAGAGAGAGATAGAGAAAGAAGGTCAGTATACATACAGTATGTATTCATTTATGCAAACTAGGGGTGGGCGATATGGCTCTAAAATAATATCACGATATTTCAGGGTATTTTTGCGATAATGATATACTTGGCGGTATAGGAAAACTAAAATAAATCATTCATTTCAGGAATATAGTATAATAGTATAACAGCATAATCATAATGTGCTGCTAATCATAAATAGCATAAAATAATATAATGCAGCAAATAATATTGCAGAATATTTAGTGCATGCATACAACCTGCAAACTAAAACAATTATACAATAAATTATACACCTAAAGCTTCACAGTAAATAATAGACTACATTCAAGACAGAACAGCCCTATTATCACGATATGGATTTTTAATATCATGATATTTTTGTGTCACCATATATTTTATACGATATAATATTGCCCACCCCTAATGCAAACCAGCGTTGATTTCGTGAAACTATGACCAAAAATATTCATTAACAACCTCTATTTCATGACAAAAATAAACACTAAGTAAAAATGAGACTGAATTTTATGGAGAGATTTAATGGTAGCGTAGCATATTTTACTTTGAAAAAAAAAGCTACTTGTCATTAGCTCTGTGTGTGTGTGTGAGAGAGAGAGCATCTGAAAGCCTTCAGCACTGCAACATTGTTTTGACAATTTGGAGGAAAATGAAGCGTGGATGAAAGTAGCAGATGGCTCCATGGGAATTTAGCTGGATTAGCTTCCATGCTATTCATTTATGCAAACCAGCGTTGATTTCGTAAAACTATGACCAAAAATATTCATTAACAACCTCTATTTCATGACAAAAATGAGTTCTAAATAAAAATGATACAGAATTTAATGGAGAGCTTTAACAGAGGACATAAATGCTAGCGTACCATATTCTACTTTGGGAAAAAACTATATGTCATTAGCTCTGTGTGTGTGTGTGTGTGTGTGTGTGTGTGTGTGTGTGTGTGTGTGTGTGTGTGTGTGTGTGTTTGTGTGCGCATGTGCGTGTGTGTGAGAGAGAGAGAAAGACAGAGAGTGCGCAAGAATGTGAGAAAGAGAGAGAGCGTCTGAAAGCCTTCAGCACTGCGACATTGTTTTGACAATTTGGAGGAAAATGAAGCATGGATGAAAGTAGCAGATGGCTCCATAGGTAGTTTGCTGGATTAGCTTCCATGTTAACCGGCCAGTGAGACACCACCAATGGGCATAAACACACTGACAACAGACCTACTTGGAACAGCATGGCAAAGTTTGAGATCAAATTATATGCGTACTTTAAAACATGGAATTATACAAGCGTACTAGAAGGTCAATGACATGCTAGCGCCATGTTAGCGCCTTTTAATGAGCCTGATCAACGGCATGCTAGCTCCAGATTAGAGATGTTGGATGAGCCTGGTCGAGATCATTCAAGCGTCATGTTACCGATGTTGGGTGAGCCTGGTAGACTGCATGCTAGCACCAGGTTAGAGATGTTGGATGAGCCCAATTGATGGCATGCTAGTGCCACATTAGTGATTTCAGATGAGCCTTGTCGACTATATGCTATCCCCAGATTAGTGACTTTATATGGGCTTGGTCGAGGGCGTACTAGCACCACATTAGCAAAGCTAAATAAGCCTGGTTGACGGCATGATAGCGCCACATTAGTGGCATTAGCAGAGTTGGACGAACCTTGCTGACGGCATGGTAGTGCCACATTAGCGAAATTGGACAAGCCTAGTTGACGGGATGCTAGCGCTACATTAGCAATGTTGGACGATCCTGGTTGACGACATGCCAGCATCATATTGGAGAAGTTGGATGAACCTGGTCGACAGCATGCCAGCACCACATTAGCGAAGTTGAACAGCCCTGATGACAACATTGCCAAAAAGTGTCATTAGCAGAGTTGGACGAACCTTGCTGACGGCATGCTAGTGCCACATTAGTGAAATTGGACGAACCTGGCCGAACGGCATGCTAGCGCCACATTAAGGAAGTTAAACAAGCATAGTTGACGGCATGCAAGCTTTGCATTAGCAATCTTGGACAAGCCTAGTTGACAACATGCTAGCACCACATTAAGGAAGTTGAACAAGCCTAGTTAATGGCATGCAACTCTACCCCATGCAGACAGGGGTAGAGTTGCACGGTGTACCGAAGGTTCGATTCTTTTTCGATACTACGTCATCACAAACGATTCGGTTCTTTAGCGTTCGATGCTTTCGATACTGTATATAGCCCAGTCACTAGCTTCAAATGAGTCAAATTAGTAGGCGCGATTTGATTCAGTTCATAAGAAAACTGATTCACACCGCAGCAGTCGGTGTGGCAGGATTCAGATAAACTTAGTGTTCTGAACAAATGAATCGATTCACGCGCAAGCCAGCAGAGCAGCAGCGAGTGTAGAATGGCGACGGCTAAAATAACAGATGTCTCTCGTCCGCGACTTGTGGACAAAACGAGCGCGAGGAGTGAAGTGTGGGAAAATAGTCTGAGATGTAGGCATCTGTTTTTTATTTATATTTTTATTTTTAAATAAAATAACGAAAATAACGAAAACTGAAAGTGAAACTAAACTACATTATTTATAAGCGCTGTTTTCACTCCCGCAGTTGTACAGCGGGGGGTGTTGTGCCGATTCTGTCCGCAAAGCGGGAGTAGGATTCAGTAGCGGATTCGGCACAAGCGCGGCGGCGCCTCGCGGTCCGCGGTGTTAGTTGTAAGCGCTCGCGCTAGCCGCAAAATACGACAGAATACACTGAGGGAGCTGCAGAATTATGTGTGGGACTAGAATATGCGCACGAGGAGATGAAAGAGAACCTTTACCTGTGAGTAGCTCTCACCAGAACACGCAAATCTCTCTCTCTCTCACTCTCGCTGTGTCTCTTTCTCTGTGTCTCTCTCTCTCGCACGTGAACGCCTCCGCGTTTGACCTGCAGCACTGTGTTTAGCTGTTCTTAAAAATCATTTTAATTAAATAATAGTTCTATGCTTCTATGATACAGTGTTATTTAACATAATTCTGATCATATTTAGCTCATTTAGCAGACAAGCACCCTGATCTCTACAAAGAGCTGAGAAGTCGACAGGTTAGTGGAGTTAGTCAAGAGCTTTACTAAGATTTACTAGCGACTGCTAGTAAATCACGTTAACACGGAGAGGAGTGTGCAGGAGTTTTGTTTTGGACCCGTGTTTTTCTCTATTTCTCCATTATCCTGTTGGCTGTGAAACATGAACTCAAGATGTTCACGTTTTCGCGTTTCCATCGCAAATCTGTGGTCAGGCACGTAGCCTGCTTGATCGTTACACTGAACATGGGCTTATTAAAAACGGTAAACGGTTGATTAATAAAACGGAGCAGTGAGTGTTAAAATGAACATAACATTGTAATGTTCTTCTGTCTCTTTATTTTCCTTATTCAGAACTTAACTTCTGCCCGCCCGTCAGGTTCACATAGTCAGGCTACCATTACCTCTGGTTTTAGTTTTAGTTTTTAGGAAGTGTTTAGATAATTATGTTATAGTTAAGGTTATAATAACGAAACTTGTTTTTTGTTCAAATGTTTCATTTTAGAATAAAAACGTTTGCACCGATTGTTCAGTGTTCAATCCAGTTCAGTCAAAAATAAACATTTTATGTTCAGATATTTTTATTGTTTTTTTTTTCTTTCAAGTATCGTTTTGGTATCAAGAATCGTGATACTACAGTTGGTATCGGTATCGAAGTCAAAATTTTGGTATCGTGACAACCCTAGACAGGGGGTGCTTTTTCTGGCGCGGGTGCTGAACTCGGCACAACAACGGCATGCAGTGCCACGATAGCGACGTTGGATGAGCCTAGTTTATGGTATGCTAGAACCACGTTAGCGCCATTGGAAGAGCCTGGTCGACAGCACGTTAGTGACACAATCTTATTAACCACTTGACCCTAAAGATATTTTAGAAACGTTAAGGAACTCTGGATTGACAGGTATTTTTCAGAAATAGTTGGTGGTCCTACTTTCCCTGGGGTTTTACCCCCCCGAAACTGCATGCACACACACACACACACACACACACACACACAGAGCCTGTTGTAGTAAGTGCAGTGCAGCAGTGTTTCAGCATGTGGCACACGCAGGCTCTTCACTCCGGTGGGCCGCTGAGATTTCACACATGAGCTCCCATACAGCTGTCTGACTGCAGGCACACACACACACACACATTCATACACACACACACACACAACACACACATTCACTCGAGTGCGCTGTCACACACTGTCATGCATATTCTCTGCAGCTATTAATCACTCTTTCTGCACACAGCTGATTAAAACTAAAGCTGAGTGTCAGTTTCGCTTCTGAAAGCTCACCTGATAACGAGAGTGCAGCAGCGGTGGCAGTGAAACACTCTTTCTCGCTAGGAGAGAGAGGTGCGTGTGTGGTGTGTGTGCGTGTGTGTGCCCACGCTGGCCGAGAGTGAGATAAACACACACCCTGAGGCTTTAGAAGAAAGAGCCAAGCCAACCAGCACTGGCATCAACAAACACTCATACAAAAGGCTCTTTAGAGAAAGCAGCACTTTCCCACACTGTGAGCGTCTGGCCAGACTCGCGCTGTTTATGAGCGCGAATGCATTAGGAGGACTGGCTAAACAGCTAACTACTAAACTACCAACTATTAAATATTTGGCAACTTTTGGCACATTGATCATTAAGACCATCTACCAGCAAAACCTGGTACTGAACTGGATTTTTCAGCAGGGAATATTAAAGGACATTTAAAAAAGCAGCAGCAAGCCCAAAATAAACCACTTAAATAAAGCTAACTTTTCAAAAACTGCCTGTTCTCCATCTGAAAGATACGAGCTGTACAGGACTAGAATAGTAACATCAGCAGAGACTAAACTAAGGCTCAGCGTTTGCTTATTTAAAAAAAAGACTGACTGCCTTTCTCTGTGTAAACTTCACACGTACTGTGAGCTTCTGTGGCTTTCTGTGCTCTAGACATGACTTGACTTCATTTTTAGTACTTCAGAACAGTTGATCTCAAAGCAGGTAAACCCAAGAAGAAAGAAAGAAAAAAAAATTAAACACAATAGATTAGTTGAAGATCCGCATTTTCTGTCATTTTTTTGGAGAACCTCAGAGAGCGGACTTCATCTGAGGGAGGAATCTACTGTCCGTAGGAAGTCAGCAGAAGAGGGAGATGTAAGTACTCTCAAATAATGAGTTATGTGCTTGTCTCTATCAAAGTTAAGCAGAAACTAGCTTTTTGAGTTTTGCCTTTTAGCACAAGCTAACACTAATGTGTTATAAACATGGGGGCATGGCAACAGCTTATTTGCATAAAGGTAACAGAGCTCTTAACAGCTCATTATGAAAGAGACTGACACTGATAAGTATAAAACTGGGGAGATCTCTTTATACGAGAGTGAAAAGAAAAAGAAAAAAAAATCAAGAACATGTTTTGTGTAGCCTTTACGTCTATTTTAACTTGAGCGAAAAGTGGTATAATATGTCCACTTTAAATTAAAAGCTTCCTGCATAGTTTTGTTCTTAACGATTTGGGATTTTTGGACATTTAAGATAAGATAATATATGATAAGATAAGATGAGATGCTTTATTGTGCTTTACTTGTTTGCCTGTTGAGATGTTACAAAATGTTCAGCATTTTAAAATATTTTTAAAAAGTGTAATTTTTTATTATTTTGAAAAAAAGTGTTAAAATTAATGAAAGCCGATGAAAAACCATGTTCTGTATTTGGCATTTGATCTTTGCCCTTATTATTTCAGTGCATCCCTTTTGAGAAGTTACAAAATACAAATATTTTCCCAGAGTTCAAACTTCAAACTACATTCAACAGCGTCCAACACAGCTTCTGCAGAGATAGACCCGTTTCACTTCCTCTGTCAGTGAATACAGCAAAGCCCTGGGAATTCAGCCATTGGGCTCAGCCCAAAATCAACAACCAACAAGCAGTGGAAGCTTACAGGCTGAGTTAGCATAGTGCTAACTGCATGCCTAAAACAACACACTCGCCTCAACCTGTGTAGAGTTGTTAAACGTGCCCTTGAAGGGAAAACTGTATTTACATTAGCAGAGCTGAATAATGAGAGTTCAGACCAATTGCAAAACCATTATACACTATATGGGGAAAAGTATTGAGAAACCTACTCATTTACTTTTGCTTCAGGGCGTTTTCACACCTGAAAGTCAGAACCAGAGTCTACAGTATGGTTTGTGTATTTGTTAGATTTTATATATTTGGTTTGGTTAGTTCTGTCAGGTTTTACACTAAGGTTTATTGAGAGGATTAAAGAACTTAACTACATCCTGTCATCATCAGCTAATGTGGGTGGAGTCTCTCTATACTTCATATTATTGTAAACTGGTTGTAAAATGTTAGTTATGAGTTCGGATTCGAGTTGTTTTGCTGCAGGTGTTGTGCTGAATTCTAGCTCTCTGCCTAAATCAGACTCCCCTTCACAAACACGCCCCTCACAGCAGAATGAGTGTAAAAGATTCTCCTTAGATTTTTTTTTTAATTCAGTTTATAAATAAGGATTAATCTACTGTTACAGTAAATATAAAAATTCCAGTCTAAACGTTTATGTTCACACTGCTGTATAACGATCCTGCACACCAAGTCGGATTTCGGCAAAACACAATCTCCTTTTTTCTTCTTTCCCTTTATTTAAAGACTTAACTTCTAAACTTCCTGTAATGATTATCCTGTTTCTCACTCCCTTGTTCCGAAACAACATACTAGTGCATCCCAAAAAAATTAGAATATCAATGAAAGGTTACTTTAGTGTGCTTGAAAATAGTCCTGCTGGAAAATGAAATCTGCTTCTCAGTAAAAATTTGTCAGCAGAGGGAAGCATGAAGTGCTGTAAGATGTTTCGGGAAAACAAAACTGCACTGACTTTAGACTTGATAATAAAACACAGTGGATCAACACCAGCAGATGACATGTCTCTCCAAACCAACACCGATGTTTTATCAAGTCTAATGTCAGTGTTTTTCCCTCTGCTGACAACGTTTATGGAGATGGGGATTTCATTTTCCAGCAGGACTTGGCACACTGCCAAAAGTACCCACTGGTTTTACAGTATATAATATTATATTTTACAGAGACACTGATTTTTGGGTTTTCATTGACTGTAAGCCACAATCATTCATCATAAAAGAAAGAAATAAACACGTAAAATAGATCACTATGTGTGTAATACATCTATATAATATATGAGTTTCATATTTTGAACTGAATTACTGAAATAAAGTATCATTTTCATCTCTAGATTGACTTCCAAGGTACAAGGTAAGACTTCGCTATTGCTTCAGTTTGGGACACAGCCTTCCTTCCTTCCTTTCCAGGGATTGATGTGCCATAGAGTTAATGATCACATTAGAGATTCCAACATTTAGCACAAGCATCATCTCGTGCAATCTCTAAAATTGTCAGAACATTTATTTTTTTTTTTTAAGCTGTGCTGAAGATTGGAACGACGCTGGGAGAGGAAGGGACGGCTCAAGCTAACGACAGCCAGGCAATTAGAGCTCACTCAAACCAGAGCGACCTTTGCCCCCCCATTAAAGCGGCCCTGTCACATCTAGAATGAGATTTGATGAAGATAAGAGCTGTCCGTTTCACAGATGTCCCTTGGATGTAAATGAAAGCAGGCGAATTTGCTTAACCTCCTCTGTCGCGGGGGGATGGAGGATTGGATCGGATGGATTGGGAATGAAGTGGGAGAAGGGTACGTGGTGAATGAACGAATCTGCAGACTTGGCGCTTCCTCTCAGTTCCCCCTGTAGATCAGATAATCAGAATGCATAGGAAAAGGGCTATTTGTTAGCACGAAGCTGCTCTGTGGGAGATTACGCTGCTCAGGAGGCTGAGGGTCCACTCGGTTATGAATATCCTGTTGGAGATCTTTGCATGTGTGTGTGTGTGTGTGTGTGTAGCTGTAGACCCCGTCACTTATCTCACAGAAAAAATTGTATTAGTGCTCCATAATGCACTTCCATTATCTATTTAGAGCCTAAAAGAGGAGGGGGCAGTGTGTATGTAAGTGTGTCTATGGGCTTGAGCAATGGAGACTGGGTGTTTTTACAGATGTTCAGGCACTTCACAATACTCTAGGGGTCTTGCTCTCACACATGGGCCAATCATCTGTCTGAATACACACACAGACGCTCGCGTACGCTATACCCAGCTCCCTCTCTCAATCTGCACCAATGTCAAGAGCCATCCATCAGAAATGGTGTATCCCACCCAAGTGGTGACAGTAAAGGCACACTCGCCCACCACAGTCATAAACAACCAACGCCTGTATCTCCAGTGAAGACCCATTCCAGAGATACACGCAATTTACAGCACTTACGGACCAGAAAAGCCATCCAGCCTTTAGCCAGAATGGGACGAAACTGGACATGGAGACATTTCACCCTCACTGAGACAAAGTGTACAATTACAGACAATCATGTACAACTGGTACCAGACAAAAGAAGAAAGCAACTGAGAGAATTTCCAAGCTTACAGCTACAAACAGTCTCCTATTCCATGTTCAGGAAGGCTTATGCCTATTTCACACTACATAATTTTAGTCCAGTTTTCTTTTCATTTAACAACAGTTTTTCGTTGATCCCCAACAAAAAACACTGCTTAGAGACAATTAAGGGGTCTCTCTGCGCTTGCTCAGTTATGTGGTGTGAACTAGTGAAAGATGTTAAGTCTCTGAGTTGCCAAAGAGTCGTAGAAGCCCAAAAAATATTTGGCATGCTAAATATCTGATTCAGTTGGCGACTGGGAGTGGGACAAGAGCAGTAACTACCTGCATCCAATTGGATCACTTAGAAAAAGAGAACCATAGGTCTGTTTCTGTTTCCCTCGTTATATTTTAGAAAATGACTGTTAAACTCTAAAGAGAGCTTATAATACTCTTGATATAACACAGTGATGTAACACATAACACAACACCAGCAGATGACATGGCTCTTTAAACCATCACTGACCATCAGTAAATTCTGCATTTCATTTGGAAATCAAAGGAAGCAGAGTCTGGAGGAAGAGTGGAGACACACACAGTTCAAGCTGCTTGAGGTCTAGAGTGAAGTTTTCACCAATCAGTGATGGTTTGGAGAGACATGTCATCTGCTGGTGTTGATCCACTGCTATATACTGTATCAAGTCTAAAGTCAGTGCAGTTTTGTTTTCCCACAAAATCTTACAGCACTTCATGCTTCCCTCTGCTGACAACTTTTATAGAGATGCAGATTTCATTTTCCAGCAGGACTTGGCACACTGCCCACACTGCCAAAAGTACCAATTGATCCTAAATAATATTCAACATTTTCTGGGACACTGATTGTTGGGTTTTCATTGGCTGTAAGCCATAATCATCAACAATAAAAGAAATAAAAACTTAAAATAGATCACTCTGTGTTTAATACATCTATATAATATATGAGTTTCACATTTTAAACAGAATTACTGAAATGAGGTAACTTCTTAATGATATTTAATTTTTTTGAGATGCACCTGTATAGTTTATCCTAAACTGTTCCAATGTTATGAGGGCAGTGTATTGGCAAGAACCTACAGCTTACAGGAAATACAGGGGTTACAATGCATTATATCAACATATAGAGTGTTGCTGTGACCAAGGCAATATACTGCAAATGCATACACAGAATTAAAAAAAAAAGAAACTGTCATAATATGAAAAATACTATCATATTTATAAAATATGGGTTATAGAAAAGTTTATACATATTTTTTATACAATCAGAACAGTGAGATTTAGTGGGCGGGTTTAAACAACACCCCCAGTGTAACTAAAAATCCATACTGTGTTTTTGAAAATCGATACGGTACAGAAAAACAAAATATGGCCATATTGGCCACCCTGAGCTGCAGATGAGCTCTATTTATATGAAATGCAAGTTTTAAATGATTAAATAAGGCGTGGCTGGAGCTAATCTGACAGTGTTCACACCCCTGTCTCTAATGGTGTTGTGTCAAATCCGCTCGCTGACCTGAACAAGGGCATCATTTTAAAAATTCCCCCATCTACTTCCTCTGCTATTAAAAGCTCTCTGGTAATGTGCGTTTCCTCAGCAGCTGTGTGTGTGTGTGTGTGTGTGTGTGTGTGTGTGTGTGTGTGTGTGTTTGCTTTAGTACGAGTCCTTGTGAGGATTCCTCCCTGTCTCCTTCAATTCTTCCATGTAGGTCGAGATTCCAGCTCACTGCCATTCTGCTCTTAAACCTTAGACATCAAAAGCTCATACTGTAAATCTAAAATTTACTAAATTAAAGCAATGTGCCCTATTTAATATAATATTATAAGGCGCACTATCAACAAACGTATATTTTCTGGTCCATTTACATAAATAAGATGCATTTTAAGAGACACTATAAGGAACTTCTAATTCAGCAGGTCTTGCCACTGGGTGGTGTTGGGGGTAGATAACTAAGCTAAATAATAAAAAAAAGACTTTAAAATAAAGTCAAACGGGTCCTGCATGTTAATCTACACAGATTTCTGTCCTGAAAACTGTTTATTTGGTTGAGTAAAGCACCTTCGTTTATTTACAGTAAGCATAGATTTCCGATTTTATCCAATACTAAGGCTGTGACATTAGCATTAGCAGCTAACTGCTAGCGGTTACCAGCTAATGCCACCCAACACAATACACTGAAGAACCCTGAGTGCTCTGGTAAGCGAGGGCGATATTAGCTTGTAGCTTGTTTTAACACGGTAATCGCTAATGCTAATGGTGCTCCAGCAGTGCTGGTTGCAGTTAGCAGAACTACCGGCCAATAATACTTACCTCTGCTACAAGATGGCGGCGCGCAGTAGTGCAGTGGCTTCTCGCACTCCTAGCGAACACCATATTTTGAGCTGTTTTTACGTCGGTTCTGAACCCAACTTCACGTGCCCCACGCGTGTGAGTTATAGCAGAACCGAACTTTTGAGGATTAAGGATTGTATTCTTTTATTTTGTTATCTATATTATCTATATATCTATTTTAACAACAGCTCTTGGGTGTAGATTGGATCGTGAGATCACAATTTCGTTCCACCTCATGTACCACATGTGGTGAGAATGACAATAAAATCTGCTTGAATCCTTGAATCCTGAACGGGGGAAATAGCGGTTAGCTAAAGCTTCTCCAGCCCCTGTGCTAAAGAACTAAACTCCTGATTGGTAAAATTGGTACAATACGCAGTGGATTAAAAGGCACACTGATGATTTTTTGGGAAAATTAAAGGATTTTAAATGCGCCTTATAGTGTAAAAAATACAATAATTAATTTCAATCAGTGGAGCTCCTAGGTTTTCCACCACCAAAATAGCAACACGACAGAAATTTACCTGTAGAGTAACAGGAAACCTGTTTTTTTCATTGTTTCTTCTGAAATCAAGGGTATTAAAAACTGTTTATCCTGCTTTTATTGGAAGAACTGTCTCTAATGTCCAGGTCCATGAAATGAGCACGGTACTAGATTTTGGAGCATTGCTGTTAGGATTTAATTGCATACAGTGACAAGAGCAAGATATAGTGAAGCTTTATACCTCTGTTTCTAGTTATATTACTAAAATACTTTGTGAGGAATTGGTCAAAAATATGTAAATGACAGCATACAATTGTTTTTATTGCTGTGCTGTAAAAAGCTTCTACAATAATCCATATACTTATCCTATGATCATGACCAGTGGTGTCTGGCTAGAAGCGTCCATACAAACGTAAAAGAGACTATACATATACACCTCTGGAACAAAAAAGAGACCACAGAAAAACTGATGAGTTTCTTTGATTTTACCAAATTGAAAACCTCTGGAATATAATCAAGATTAATGGATGGAAGATGGATGATCAAAAGACATCAAATAAAGCTGCACTGCTTGCATTTTTGCACCAGGAGTAAAGGCATAAAGTTATCCAAAAGCAGTGTGTAAGACTGGTGGAGAAGAACATGCATGAAATCTGTGATTAAAAACCAGGGTTATTCTATCAAATATTAATTTCTGAACTCTTAAAACCCTTAAAACATTCTTTAGCGTCCATCAGATACGGCAAAAGTCATGAGACACAATACACAAATTGGTGGGGTAGTAAATAGCACTGTACGCTCAAATCAACACTGAGATTGAAACCACTATAACTGTAAAAACAACCAGACTAGCAGTACGGAAAGGTCAGAATGAATATCTGCTTACACAGAGATTCTACTGTAAGTCTGTCAGTAAGTTTTTCCTCATTAAAAATATAATCAGCCCAAAAGCACAATATTCTCAGCAGACGAGAGGTTTATACCCCAACACAAGACACAGCAGCATAATTACAGCTGCATTATTCATAAGAAGGAAGACTAACATTATGAGAGCTATTGGCTAAACCCACAGAGACCAACAGCAGCTTCAGAAATATGCAAAAGAGGAACTCTGGAAAAAACACTGCATACACTGTACAGACTACAGAAGTATTGAGACACCTGCTCTTTCATTGTTTCTTCAAAAATGAAGGGCATTAAAAAGAGTTTATTCTGCTTTTGTTGGAGTAACTGTCTCTACTGTTCAGGAAACACTTTCTGCTACATTTTGGAGCATTGCTGTGAGGTTATTCGAATTAATGTAGCGACAAGAGCAATAGTGAGGTCAGGAGGTGTCAAACAATGAAGTACAAATACTTTGTTACAATACTTAAGTAGAAATTTTGGTTATCTATACTTTACTGGAGTAATTATTTATTTTACAGTTGACTTTTTACTTCTACTTTTTACATTTTCACACAATTTTCTGAACTTTCTACTCCTTACATTGTAAAAACAGCCTCATTACTCCTGTTTCATTTCAGATTTCCTTTTTTCTGAGTATAATACAACAATTAGCCCACACCAAACAGCCATCACCCCAGTTACCGAATATAGTATAGGATTTGGGCCTGCACCGCTCAACAGCAATCAGCCCAAACCACATGTGCCTTTAAAAATCCCACTTTCTTTGATTTTACCATATTGAAAACCTCTGGAATATAATCAAGAGGAAGACGGATGATCACAAACCATCAAACCAAACTAAACTGCTTGAATTTTTGCACCAGGAGTAAAGGCATAAAATTATCCAAAAGCAGTGTGTAAGACTGGTGGAGAAGAACATGATGCCAAGATGCATGAAAACTGTAATTAAAAACCAGGGTTATTGCCCCAAATATTGATTTCTGAACTCTTAAAATTTTCTGAATATGAACTTGTTTTATTTGCATTATTTGAGGTCTGAAAGCTCTGCATCTTTTTTGTTATTTCAGCCATTTCTCTTTTTATCTCATTTTCTCATTTCTCTTTATGCTCTAAATGACAATATTTTTATTGGGATTTTGGGTGAAATGTTGTCCGTAGTTTATAGAATAAAACAAAATGTTCCTTTTACTCAAACATATACCTACTAAACTACACTGATAATTGGTTTTCACAACAGTGGCAGCCCTTCTTGAGTATGTTTTATTGCAGCGATCGATAGCAAAATGAGCTCAGAAGTAAGATCACTCTGGGAGTCATATACACAAGGTTATTTTGGGTTAGAATAAAGAGCCTACATGAATCTTTAACAGATGCTATTGATTTAACACAGTCACATTTCAATTCTGCTTAAAAAAAAAAAAAAACAGAGCCAATTACACTAATTGTTCTCTGAGGGTCTACAAAAAGCCTGAGAGAGGGCAGCCATCGTTCTCACCTCTCCAGCCACAGAACCGGTTCTGTGCTCCACACACACAACAGTGCTTCATTTATCTAATCATGTTAGAGCCTGCAGACTGCCAGGCCCCACAATGCATCACAAGGGAACCGTTCAATAGCGGGGCTAATTGGGTACGTTTAGGGCCGAAGTGTGTCAAAGACTCCAGAACATTCCTCACTTCAGTCTGGCAACTCATTATGTTTAAAAACCACTAATCCTTGGTGGCTGTGACCTTCTGTAAAGTGTTCCACATCCACAATTTATGAGCTGGAGGCCACAGTGAGGAGCCTTGAACTTAGAGAAATATAAAATGTGTGACAATATCATGGAATGTATTCAGGAAAAGTGGGCCAATGTTTCAGTTTGGCAGTATTGTGGTTTTCAGTGTGGAGATCTACATCAAACAACATCATAGAGAACATCCTATAATAACCCTGTAGAATTATTAATGCTTAAAAAAAATGAAATGCGTTTGGGAAGAAACTACAGCATCAAATATTAGCTTGAATTACAAAGCCAGACTGCTGCAACATGAATGCTATGGCACTGGCATTCTAGAGTAGGTGGTTTCTATGATGTGGCTAGGTGGTTGCTAAGGTCTTAAAGATAAATACTATGATGTTGACAAATGCCTGATAGATGAATGCTACACTGTTGTAAGATGACTGTAAGGGTATTATAGGCAGCTGCTGTGTGTGGGTTAGTGTTTGAATTGGTGGTATAAGTGGATCAGATGCAGCAGTGCTGATGGAGTTTTTAAGCACTGTTAGCACTTTTCCACCAAAAGAACTCTGATTCTTGATAGTTATAGATAGTTATTGATAGATTTTAGCTCTGATCTGATTCCGATATAAAACTGATATAAAAACCGCTGATTACTAAAGTGTACTCCAGTCTGTAGTTAATACTTACAACATAATGCAGCTGCTGTGGGTTCAGTGCTAGCTAGGCTAATAGACTGCTGGTGTTCACCCCTCGGACGCTGACTTTACAAATATTACATGTAGACGCTCTGCTGTTCGGTGTTTCCAAAGTGAAAACTCTCCAGATAATCAACATTTTTGTAGACAAACAGTTTACTCAAAAGTTTACTCAGTCAGCCACAGACTGAAGCTGCTGGGGGTTCAGGGTAAACTGTGGAACTGGAATCTGGATCAGTGATGTGTTTCATGTTAACCTTACGACAGGTTTATTGTCCAGCTCAAGCTGCGGACTGGAATATGGATCGGCAAGTTGATCGGCCTCGGTCACCCGATATCTGATACGTTAAATTACATCAATATCGGACCCGATACCCGATAGTTTTAGTTTACTACATAATTGAAACACACAGTTCTGGAATATAATCAAAAGGAATGACGGAAGATCACAAGCCATCAAACCCAGCTGAACTGCTTGAATTTTTGCACCAGGAGTGGCATAAATTTGTCCAAAAGCAGTGTGTAAGACTGGTGGAGGAGAACATGCCAAGATGCATGAAAACTATCTTTAAAATCCAGGGTTATTCCACCAAATACTGATTTCTGAACTCTTAAATCTTGAATATGAACTTGTTTTCTTTGCATTATTTAGGTCTAAAAGCTCTGCATCTTTTTTTTGTTATTTCAGCCATTTCTCATTTTCTGCAGATAAATGCTCTAAATGACTATATTTTTTATTTGGAATTTGGGAGAAATGTTGTTCGTAGTTTATAGAATAAAACAACAATGTTCATTTTACTCAAACATAAACCTATAAATAGCAAAATCTGAGAAACTGATTCAGAAACTGAAGTGGTCTCTTAATTTTTTTGTTGTACATACTGTCCCTTAAATTGTGCCAAAATTGCTTTAAATATTTTTTTTTTACATTGACTCCCTTTAAAATATAAAAAGGTTTTATCTCTCACCTGTAAAGTTGCCGTTTTGGAGTGACCTTTCCAATGATTTGCAGAACAAGATGACGTACAAAACAACGTGTTTTAATAATGTCATCCACATACTTTTTTTTTTCTCTCGGAGGAAAGCGCAGCGACTGGGTTCTGATACATCAGCTCACAGACAGATGCCTTGTGCTGATCGACATCACCCTAGGAGTGACGAGGGGAAAGAGCGCCATCTACCCACTCAGAAAAAAGAGCAAGCCCAATTGTGCTCTCTCGGGGATCCGGCAGCTGATGGCAAGCTGCATGACCGGAATTCGAATCAGCACTCAACCGATCATAGTGACAACGTTTTAGACCGCTGGACCACATGGCGCCCACCATCCACATGTTTTAACACAATTTATTTCACTAGCAAACATTTTTATCTGCTTTTTATCTGCTACTTCTACATCAGCAGTCGAGACGGAGGAGTGCACATGGGGTGCAGTGTGAGCAGATCAGGCGTCGCTGCAGCTGCTGTTTATATAGGCACGCACATGTTGCAACAGCCCTCAGGAGTCTGGGAAATCTACTACGAGACGAGAGCAGAGGCAGTGCTGATGAAATGCACGCTGGAGGTCGGCAGGTGGGTGGGAGGAGCTCTTTAAACTCAGTAAGCTTGTTAATGCTGTTTCTTCAGGATTACAATTAAGTTAAAAGCATTACATACAGTGCTTGACCCCTCGACCCCTGTCCATTTCATGCAATCAGTGAGATGGAAAGGTGATGGAGAGTGCAGGAACATCCTGTGCACTCAGTCAGTGAGCAAAGATGCACTGTGAGCTAACTGAGCGCACAGGGCTGGAAGAGGGCTGTGGGTGCTGATCTGGGGTCAGAGGGTGTTTAACAAGAATACTGGTTCAGTCTTGGAAAAAGAAAATAGCACTAATACAGGTCAGCTATGCCTTTGTGATGTTGAAAAATGCCGGCTTTAAGATAATGTATAACTGCCATGTACTGAGTGATTTAAAGTGCTGCCACTATGATTGGACGATCAGTTGTTTAAATCCTGGTCATGCAGCTTGCCATCAGCTGCCAGAGCCCTGAGAGAGCACAATTGGCCTTGCTCTCTCTGGGTGGGTAGATGGTGCTCTTTCCCACATCACTCCAAAGGGTGATGTCGATCAGCACAAGGCATCTGTGAGCTGATGTATCAGAACCGAGTAACTGTGCTTTACTCTGAGTGCGCTGTGATGCTACTCTGCAATGCTGCATCAGCAGCAGCTCGAACAGAGGCGGAGTCTGACTTCACATGTCTCGGAGGACTTCACATGGTCTCCTTGTGTTGAGGTATCACTAGTGATGAAGGATATACAGCTGAGCAGTGGGTGGGACAATTGGCCTAGCTAAATTGGGAAAAAATTGGAAAATTTTGAAATAAATTCATTTTTATCGCAATATAATATTTTTTTCTCATTTGTTCAATTGGGATCTCTTTATCTACTTTTAGGACTTTGTGTGAAAATCCAATGATGTTATAGTCCATATTTATGCAGAAATATAGACAAAATCTAAAGGATTCACAATTTTTTAAGCATTACTGTACACTTGGTGGCTTGCACTAATGCTGCATCACAGAAATGTACTGAATATGACAGACACACTATGAGATTCAGGTGTTTGCTGAGAACAGTCTGGAACTTTCTTTTGATTTTCAGTCTGGAGTATATGCCAATCTTATTTCCCACTTCCAAAAAAATGATTTGGGGAGATTGGGGAGATTTGGGGAGATTGGGGATGATTTGGGGTTGATTTTTCAACTACTGATAAATCTAGAGTAAAAGTAACAGTCTGGGATCTGAACTGGAGAGAATATCCTGGATCAAACTGTGAGAGTAACCTCTTCCCACAGCCAAGTCTTACACACACGTATCTCGAGACTGCTTAAACTGGATTAGCCACAAATCTCCTCACAGTAAAGGAATTACATTAATACGAGTACCAGTAGTACGTCTTACCATCAAATGTCATAGCTGTATAAAATGAAAACCAGGAACATAAAAAGGTTAGATTCTTAAAACAGAATGTGTAGAATATTTAGTGCAAGCATACGATTATACAAAAATACCCATAAAGATTCACAATAAACTGCAAAAACAATATATAAAACAGGCTGCTTCCAATACAGAATAATATAAAGCTCAAAAGCTGACATAAGTGTTTGTGTCAGCATGTTGTATATTTAAATGAAATGTCCCTGACTTTTACTGTGGAAAAAAAATAATTGAAAATAACGTAAGATGTTAATATTTTTCATCCATACTCTTTCAGGTACAAAAATCAAATAAATGATCAAATAAAATCTGTTTAATATACTAAAAAACATACAGCTTTGGGAAAAAAAAGAGACCACTTAAAAATGATAAGTTTCTTCGATTCTACCAAATTGAAAAACTCTTGAAAGACATCAAACCAAGCTGAACTGCTTGAATTTTTTCACCAGGGGTGGCATAAACGTTATCCAAAAGCAGTGTGTAAGACTGGTGGAAGAGAACAGGCCAATATTACTGTATATGATTTGATAAGACAAACCCCTAATCTAGAGGCTGCTTAAACTGTAAAGAACTCCTCACTGTAAACGCATTACTATGTGAATTAAAATGACTGATGTGAATTAGCGTCAATTTAGGGCTGGCTGATATCGAAAAAATGGAAAATTAAACAGTCTCATTAATTAATTACAATCATTAATTACAATCACTTTGCTAATCAACGATGAAATCTATGATCCACTCAGAAAAGCATATAATTTATTACAATACGCTAAAACACTGATATTACACACCTCTACTTCAACTTATCAATTCATTAACTCACACAGAGCACCGGCGCTGCTGATGAACACTTATATAATTTACATTAAAGAGCATTAAAGCTAAAGACTCCTCTGAGACAGATCTGCCTGAACATCAACCACAACAGCGTCTATACAGCACACTTAAACACCAAGGCCAGCCAGACACCTTTAGAACTACAGAGCTACTGAGCTACTGAGCGCGCTCAGAGCTGAGAAACAAACGAGCGTGTGCTCTGAAAGGCCATGGAGCACATTCATTTCACAGAGCTACGGAACGAGAGAGCGGAGAGAGAGCGGAGTCTGAAACGAGGGCAAAAACAAAGAATAAAGTTTTTCTTCTTATTTTCCCCTCAGTGTACCTTCAGCTCCCACATTCCCGCTTCATTTACCCGCCTCAAACACACACACACACACACACCAACGTCACACCAGCTCCTATAGTCCAAATGGAATGCTGAGAAGAATTTCTCTCCCACCCACCTTCTCACACTCACACTCACACTCACACTCACACTCACACTCACACTCACACTCACAATCCCTCAGCGTAGTTCACTTCAGCTTGTGATTATCCGTAGTGTTATTCCAGCACACTCACCTTTCATGAGCACAGCGGTGTATGAAGGCCGTGCTGAGCTCTCTGGAAGCTTCCAGCTCTCTAGAACATCTAGAACACCTTCCTCACAGTGAGTCTCCAGTGAGTGAACGACACTCCACACACACACTGATAGCAACAGAGTGAGTGAGGGTGTGTGTGTACGTCTCTGGAATGAGCTTCTACTTCTTCTTTTCCTTTCGTTGTTTGCGGCGCCCTTTCCTTCCTGACAGGATGGGGAGGGATGTTTTGTATATGTGTGTGTATATGCCTGTGTGTGTGTGTGTGTATATGCCTGTGTATACGCTTGTGTGTGTGTGTGTCATGTGTTAGAACAGCACAGTACTGTATACTGCAATGTTGGCTATTGCAAAACAAATATAACAAGAAGGCTGAAATGTGTGTCTATTAGGGGTGGGTAATATGGCCCTAAAATAATATCATGATATTTCACTTTTTTTTTTACGATAATGATACTCAAAAACAAATAAATAAATAAAAATATTTTAAGCATACACTACTGCAACAAAAATAAAAAAAAAATAAAATTATGACAGAGATATTAAAAAATACAAGAATTTTATCAGATTTGTAACAGAAGTCAATGATCCAGAATGTTGTGATACAAATAAAAATGCACTCCATATATCTCCATATTAGGGGTGTCAGGATTCTCTAAATCCTCGATTTGATTTTATTTCTGGGTTTTATTTTAGGGTCACAATTCGATTCTCGATTTTCTTTTTTCTTTTTTTTTACAGCAGAGAGGCCTATGCCAGTTTTAGATTAGTCTTTGGTCATTCATTGGTTTGATTAATCAAATTTACAATATCTCATTTCAAAAGGTGCGCTTGATATAAGTGATGCAAAGTGATAAAAGTGATCTGTAATACACCACATTAGGCACTAATGGTCAAATTTAAATAATTTAATTAAGATATATATGTAATGCCATCTAGTGGCTTTTTTGGTAGCAGCAGTGTGCACTATTAAAACAGCAATAGGCAATATAAAATAAATAATAAAAAAATACAGGAACAGTCATGTAAAAATAATAGAACAACTAGAGCCTTAACAAACTGAACTCTATCCTACTATAACAGTTAAACATGAAAAATAAGACTTTTCTTTATCAAAGATATATTATTAACTTTATCTGAGGGAAAGATGCTCCTTAAGGTACCAAAACTATTAACATATTTGAGGCTAGACAAAACAACTGTTATTTTTATATTTTCACGTTTTTCTTTAAGAAGATGTGAATGTCCACATTCTCTGGAGAAAGGGCTGCTCTTTAAACAGTCACAATGTCACAATGAAATATCGAAATCGTGACACCACTACTCCATATATATAGGAATAAAGTAAAATAAATGATACTGGACAGATATAATTTGTCTCTAGTAAATATAAAATGGGAAATGAGAACAGTGTGATTTTTCTTTTGCTAAAAACAGCAAAAAAGGTAGTACCCTGATGTGATAATTAGGTAATTGGGTGGGCAATATGGCACTATATTTCCGGGTAAAATATCACTCATATTTCAAAATGTCGGCAATATTATTGCATATCTATACATGCATTTACACACTACTTTTAAGGAGCAATGAATATATGAGTATTACAAATATTTAGACACTGAATTTGGCATATAAAATGTGTAAAAAACCAAAATCAATTAAATAACTCGTTTTATACAAAGTCAATGTGACGGTTTCTTTAACATTATTGGGCTCTTTTTGCTGATTCAACGAAATGGGCGATATTTAGCACATTAAAAATGACTGACTGATTGATGATTATGTCAAGAATTTTCAATAATCAGTAATGTAACTTTTTTATGACAGTTATATGTGTATCAATAATTAAATAATTGAATATCAAAAACACACTGTATGTCAGCTAGTTTACTTAAGTACTTAAGTATTGCTGAAGTAAAAGTACAGTACCGGATACAGTACAGTACAATGTATTGGAGTATTTAAGTATTAAACTCATCCAAAATATGTAATGAAGTAAAATAATACTCCAGTTGATACAGATACAGTTATTTTACTACAGTAGAGAAGTACTTATACTATCTTACTTTACATCTCTGATTATGTACATGCACAAAGTCAGATGCATGTGGGAATATTTTAATACACATTTTACCTTGTTATGCTTGATATCTGTTTTTATGACTCAATTCCATGATTCTGTCCCTGTTCTCTGCATTGCTGAAATCACAGGGCTCTACACTGTGTGCTGAATTATTATGTACCATATCACTATCTGTGTGTATTTGGCCTGCTGTGGCATGTCTAGCATGGGCACTTTCTGCATACTGACCCAAGATCTTCCTGACAATGCTTCCAAACACACACACACACACACACACACACACACAGTAACACGACTCCCAGAACACAAACAGGATTCCTGATCTAGTCCTCACAGGTTTGGCGGGAGGCCCCGGTGCTCCACAGGCCACAATAGCACGTCTGACCTCGGCCAGTCAGAGGTCAGCGATGGTGACCTCAGCTGGACATTAGAGACAGCAGGTCTGCACTTAAAACAGGAGAAAACACACACTAACGACTCCGTGCTCAATGCCCTTATTCACAGAGAGAGAGAGAGAGACAGGAATGCAGGAAGTGGGACAGATCAATGTGGAACTCTGTTGAAGTTGACCAATGACGCAAATACCATTCATAATCATATCAAAAATCAAACACACAGTCTAACAAACATCAGCTCTACTGTAGTTCTCAACATGTGCTGATGCTATTTATCAGATAGATATATATTAGCAGTAATAAACCTAAAAAGCCCAATATTGTTTCCTGAATAGTGAGAAAAAAACTCAAAAGAGCTGTTTCTGCCTGTTCTGATTGAACAGTGTTGGACCAATGATCAATAAAGAACTTAATATATATATATAAACATACAAGAAATAAGAGACCATTTTAAAAATGATGAGTTTCTTTGATTTTACCAATTTGAAAACCTCTGGAATATAATCAAGAGGAAGATGGATGATCACAAACCATCAAACCAAACTGAACTGCTTAAATTTTGCACCAGGAGTAAAGGCATAAAGTTATCCAAATCAGTGTGTAAAACTGGTGGAGGAGAACATGCCAAGATGCATGAAAACTGTGATTAGAACACAGAATTATTCCACCTAATATTGATTTCTGAACTCTTAAAACTTGAAGATGAATATGAACTTGTTTTCTTTGCATTATGTGACGTCTAAAAGCTCTGCATCATTTTTCATTTTTTTCATTTTCTGCAAATAAATGCTCTAAATTACAATATTTTTATTTGGAATTTGGGAGAAATGTTGTCTGCAGTTTATAGCCGTATGCCAATAATGCTGGAACTAATGTGACTTAACGGTATTTAGGGCATCTCTGCTCGCTGAATGTCTCCAAATGTGGCTGTTACGTACCCACAAACCCACCCACAATGTTTCATTCCTGTTAGTTCATTATTTTTGGATGAAATTATTGTTTTATGTACTTTCCTCATAAAGTATATAATGAATATTGTCAGTAAAGCTGACTATTTCATTATAGAGAGTTTAATCAGCCCCATTTAACTAGATCAAGTAAAAATACTGTAAAAATACTATGTATCAGTGTATCATGAGATGTTATATAACCTTTTTACAATACATATAAGATTCATACATATATTTATTTTGTCCTATACAACATCCAAAACTTCCATGTCACACAAAATATACCTCTAATATCCCTGTCCGGAAGAGAGATCCACCCAGGGTCAAGCACAGAAACGTCCAGAAGAAGAAATTCCTCAAAACAATAGCAGAGTCTGGACCAAGAGCACGAGGATAAGGATCAGCAGCGCTCGTACAGAACAGTCAGATACATATCTAAACGTCTGATTGAAAACAGCCTCCGCTGCTGAACTATTCATAGCTCCAGATCACACACAGCCCACCACACAACACCATTTCACAAGCCATTAAACAAATCCAGAGAAAAACACACACATTATTTCACTACGCATTTTCTTACGAAATCTAACACAGCAGGAGGGAGAGGTTTTACAGGATAAAGCTTCTGTTCAGAGATAAGTGTTACTGTCACACAAAAAATAACATTAAACATTACATAAACATCTTTAAAATAGCAACTTTTAATAAACAATATATAGAAAAAATTCCAGATTATTAACAAGTTCCGTTCACATTCCCGTGAGCATAAACTCACCCCTAGCTGTTCTCAACTAACCACATACAAACTGCTTTCAAGATCAGAATCACCTGAGTTCTAATTCTATGCAGCTGTATATATATATATATATATATACACAGTACAGGCCAAATGTTTGGACACACCTTCTCTTTTTCAATGGGTTTTCTTTATTTTCATCATTATTTACATTGTAGATTCTCACTGAAGGCATTGAAACTATGAATGAACACGTGAAGTTATGTACTTAACAAAAAAAGGTAAAATAACTAAAAAAAAAAATAGCCACCCTTTCCTTACTGCTTTGCACACTCCTGGCATTCTCTCAATGAGCTTCAAGAGGTGCTCACCTGAACCGTTTTCCAACAGTTCCCAGAGGTTTTTAGCACTTGTTGCCCTTTGCCTTTACTCTGTGCTCCAGCTCACCCCAAACCATCTGGATTGGGTTCAGGTCCGGTGACTGTGGAGGACAGCTCATTTTTTGTTAAGTACCCAAACTCCACATGTGTTCGTTCGTAGTTTTGATGCTTCAGTGAGAATCTACAATGTAAATAGTCATGATAATAAAGAAAACGCATTGAATGAAAAGGGGTGTCCAAACTTTTGGCCTGTACTGTATATACTGTTTGGAATTCTCATGCACTGCTCTAACTTTGTATTTTTTTTTTTTTTTTTTTTAGTTTTTGCCCCTTTGGACTTTGTTGCATTTTTGTTGTTATGTCATATTGGTTTATACTTTGCTGATTGCCTCTTAGTTAATGCTGTGTTCTGTCAGCCCCATGTTTATGCTAGTGGTCCTCAAGGTTTTGCATTTCCCCCTCCTTTTAATCCACAATTTACACACAAATGATGATGAAACACGATATCTGTTAGAGTTGTGGAGAGCACCCTACCAAACTTTAAAGCTCTTTTTGGATGCTGCAGAGATGAATGAAGCAGAGAAGTCTCTAATAGGCTCCATTCTACGCCCACACGCTCCTTTCTATACGTTTATTTTTATATTTTTCCCCCATTTTCTCCCAATTTAGCTAGGCCAATTCCCTGATAATAAGGGTGGATTTGCTCTTCAAAAAAAAGATTCTTCAAACATGGCTGTGAATAGGCAATAGCCTACTAGGTATCACTATAAAGGGGATACAATTTTATATATTTTGCTATATACTGCAATAACGTAAGAAAGATGATATAGTAATTTTAATCATATTTTAAGGTAAACACAACAAGATGAACCACCATCTTTACATATAAACATGTAAATAAAATGATACTGTTTTTGAGATTCAATACAGTATGACACAATGGACTATGGAGTGCTGTGTAGAACAGTACCACCAAAGAAGCAGATACAGCTCACTAACTAACACAACAGAAACCCCACTCCGTGGAGTCAAATTCTCAACTAGCCTTGTCCTGCCTGGAGAGAAATGAGAAAACGCACTTTAGCTGAGGAGCTCCTGCTGCTGTTCCTCATTGAATGAGTGTTTTCATCCAAGTAAAATAGAAAAACAGCAGCAAACAGCAACTACTCACTCAAAAAAAGAGAGAGGAATGGAATTGCACAATCAATCTTCAGCTCAGAGAAAAAATCCTCTAATTCCCCAGATGAGCCCAGAATCGATCCTAGGTACAGAATCATTTATTCAACACAAGTGAAAAAATTCCCTAAAACTCTGGATACGAAATAAAAAACCCTCAAGAGCAGTAACTACAGCCCTTTAAATATATTAATACTGTAGATTGAAGGATCATTTTAATGCACACTTAACTGAATTTATTTGTTAACTGGAGAAAGAAAGGGATTGTGGCTGTACTGTAATGTTTTTAATGTCTTCAATAATAACATATTGTAAATTAATATTAAAATTGTGTCTAACTTGTGCAATAGAGCTTTTGAGAAATTTCTCAGTGGCATCATCACTCACAACTCTTTCCATCATCTACTATTTTAAGAGTGTGCTTGAAAATGTGCTTAATCTGTTCATGTGAGCTGGGCCACTGATGGCCAGCAGCCAACAAGAGCACTAAATGAACCCCTCAGTGGGTCTGGTGTGAACAACCAACACAGTAACACAGGAACACGTATGATGCAGGGGTCAAAGAGGGTTTTTGACTGAGGCTGCTGCTAAATGACTAAAGTGATAAAACTCCTAGTTTCGGCCATATGTTGTGAAAATGAAGCCTCCAGGTTTGTGCTGAGGTAAGCTCTGAGAACATATGGACCAAATGGACTTTAAAGGGTTGGGCAATAAAACACCAGAGGCAGTGTGTTACCGTGAATAACAACATCCCGGCTGCGGTTAGGTTACAGCCAATAACACAAGACCTTGAGTGTCCTATTATTTTTACACACTGACATGGCATATGGTACTGTGTCCCATGACTTTTGGCATGTCTCATGGAAGCTAAAGAGCACTGCACTGACCTGTAGGATATGTGTGTGGGGTCTGTTGTATTGAATAAGGATGCTATTTCCACCACTTGTCCACCACACTGCCTGTTCATAAGGACAAATCTAGCCAGAAGTCGCCGGTCATGATCATTACCAACCACTACACAGTACACACGTGACACTGTGAACATCCTATTCATCTGCTACCCACTATCAGACCTCACGTCAACTCCCATAATTCACATCGCCTTGCCAAGAACATGCTGGCCAATGTTCATCCTATCACAAGATAACACCTCACAACTTGTTCAAGTGTGGGCACTCCCAAGTTGTCTCCTCAGTTAACACCTTCATGATCAAATTACATCTAAATACTGCTATCCCGTGACTTTTGGCATGTCAGTGTATAAAGCAAATATAAATTTCTAAAAACATTAGGATTTTGCAATGCAAATCACGGTCAAGCTCCACACTCTTGTCTCATTGGTGGATTATGCAACAACATGAAAACACTCTTGCATTGGTTGCTAAGGTGTTGCTAGGTAGTTGTTAAGGTGTTGCTATTTTGTAGGTGTTGGTTAATAAGATGTTGCTAGGTGGCTGCTGAGATGTTGGTAGGTGGATGATAAGGTGCTGCTATTTCGTAGGAGTTGATTAATAAGGAGTTCCTAGGTGGCTGCTGATGTGTTAGTAGGTGGTCGCTAGGATGTTGTAATTTTGTAGTAGTTTGTAAATAAGGTGTTGCTAGGTTGTTGTTATGGTGTAGCTAATTTGTAGGTGTTGGTTAATAAGATGTTGCTAGGTGGCTGCTGAGATGTTGGTAGATGGTTGCTATTGTGTAGGTAATGATTAATAAGATGTTCTTACGTGGCTGCTGAGATGTTGGTAGGTGGTTGCTAAGGTGTTGCTATTGTGTAGGCATTGGTTAATAGGGTGTTTCTAGGTGGCTGCTGGGGAGCTGAAACGGAAAAATGGATACTATGTTTGTGTTGGTTAGGTGGTGCTACCGTATGGATTAGGGCTGTAAAATAAATAGTATTTTATCGTTTTACTTTGATTTTTACAATAAACACATCAGCACATCAGTAACAGCTGTGAATAACAGTAAAATCAAACTGCATTACCCATGTGTAGCAACAGGGGGCTGCTGAGATGTTGCTAGGTGGCTGCTGAGATGTTGGTAGGTGGATGCTAAGGTGTTTCTATTGTGGAGGCGTTGGTTAATAAGGTGTTGCTAGAGGGTTGATGAGGTGTAGATAGATGGTAGCTAAAGTGTTGCTATTGTGTAGATGATTAATAAGGTATTCCAAGGTGGCTGCTAAGGTGTTGGTAGGTGGATGCGAAGGTGTTGCTAAGGTGATGCGAAGGTGTTGCTAAGGTGATGCTAAGGTGTGTAGCCGTTGCTTAATAAGGTGTTGCTACGTGGCTGCTGAGATGTTGGTATGTGGATGATAAGGTGCTGTTATTGTGTAGACGTTGGTTAATAAGATGTGCCTAGGTGGCTGCTAAGGTGCCAAAACGTGAAAGCTACGTTTCTATGGGTTAGGTCATCACCTGTGGTGATTAGGGCTGTAAAATAAATGTTTTTTTTTGTTTGTTTGTTTCACTTGGATTTTTTTACAGTAAACACCATGTAACAGCTGTGAACACATTGTGAATGACAGCAAACTCAAACTGAATTACCAATGCGTAGCAACATGGGGAGCTCTGCACACTGCAGACAATGGTCCTGTTACATAACTAGGCTGGAGGCAGAGCGAGGTAAAGTTCCTCACTTCACTAAAAGGAACCATAGAAAATCTGCCAATGTAAAATCAATAACGTTAGTGTTAAAATGTTACAACCCACATGAAACTTTTTTTATCTTGTCCAGAACAGACGAAAAGAAGCAAACATCTGTCATGGGGTGAGCATGGGGGAAAATATGCTGTAAATGTAATGTTTTGCACCATTACTTTAAATCCACCGTGAGCTGAACTAAGAGATACGCATCATCTTTCATCCAGAAGAAGAAGGTCCGTGCTGAAACAGCTTTATCAGTAAACAGGATGAACAGCCATGTCTGCAGTAAACACAGTTTCCCCTCAGTAAAGGGAAGAGAAGAGGCAGCAGAGGGTGATCTGAGGAGTCTGAGGGCGTCTTCCAGAAACTACAGCCTACGGCTTCCAGAACAATCAGCACATCAAGCTCTAGCCTTCACAGATAACAGAGAGAAAAAGAGGATGGAAATTAATGGAGCTGAAATGTGCCGGCTGCACTGTTCAGAGACAGATTTTTAGACTGTGTAATTAAGTCTGTACAAGACTTTCGGGTGTTATACTATTTTATAATAGAAGAGAACCTATTTCTATAATACAATAACTACTAATCTGAATATATTTTATATATATATATATATATATATATATATATATATATATATATATATATATATATATATATATATATATATATATTTTTTTTTTTTTTTTTTTTTTTGTCTGTCTGTATCCAGACATTGGAAGGGACATATCTGCTAATATGAATCAAAGCCCGCCCTATAATGACTTAGAACAACAATCACAAAAAAAAAAACTTTACATCAAAGAAGATTAATGAACCCATCCCAGAAGAAGCCATGCAAGCTCAAGCCATGACCCTACCTCCACTGTGTTTTACAGATGAGCTGGTATGTTTGAGATCATGAGCAGATCCTTTCATTCTCCTAACAATAGTCTTTCCATCACTTAACAAATATTAATCTTTGTCTCATCAGTCCATAACCAGTCCACAGGCTCGTCTCTGTACTCCTTGGTAAATTCCAGCCTGGTCTTACTCTTCACCTTGTTTATAGTGATTTTCATCTTCTGGTGAAGCCTCTGTACTTTTGTTCATGAAGTTTTCTGTGAGCAGTAGATTGTGATTCCTTCACTCCTGCCCTCTGGAGGTTGTTGCTGATGTCACTAACAGTTGTTTTAGGGTCTTTCTTTACAGCACTCTCAATGTTTCTGTCATTAACTGCTGTGCTTTTCTGCTTAGTCTACCTGTTCGACATGTGTTATTCAGTACACCAGTAACGACTTTCTTCTTCAGGACATTCCAAACGGGTGTTCTGGCTATAGACAATGTTTGTGCAATGGCTCAGATTGTTTTTCTATCTTCTCTTAACTTCACAATTGTCTGTTTTTCACCCATAGACTCATAGCTCTCTGGTTTTCATGTTGGTTACTCCTTTAACTATAATGCACAGTCTGCACAGATAAAATCCAAAACTAAAACTGAGCATTCAGACATTCAGCACTGTTTATTGTTAGAATAACAATGTCACAGGACACACCTGGGCAGCAACACACACCTGACAGTCACATGTTCCAATACAGCAGAAAAAACGGCATTGACCTCACTGTTCTAATACTTTTGGAAGGTACTGTAGTAATTAGAGTGAACTGAAATGTAGGCCTATGCACAGAGCTTAAGGGGTTAAAAAAGCCAATATACATACGATATATCATGAGAAAATGTGGAGTGATTTTAGAAAAGCCCATATCGTAATAATACTGATATTAAGAGTGATTTTGCACAATTTCTTTTGCAGTTTGCAGTTTGTATATTTTGATTTTGATGCTAGCACTTAATAATATTCTGCACTTTAGCAGTTTGGGATTTTTTTTTGTTACATTACATTACATAATTTTATATTACACTATTATTATTGCCTGCAAAATCAGAGTATTATTACTATTGTTTAAAAAAGACATTTTTAATCATTTTTACTGAATGCTTGAAAATATTTTACTAAATAATACTTCAACATTAGTTTTGATGCAGTAGTTTATAAATAAAATTGTTTATTAATGATTTTATTAATAGATTTCCTGTAATATTGTGATATTATTTTGGAATAATATCACCCACCGCAGGCAGCACCACCATCTCATCAGTGGCTCTAATTCCTTTAATTCCATCTAATTGTCCCTCACTTTAACACACTTTTAACACACTTTATTGGATGTGAATGATTTTATAATATGCCCCAGCAGAGCAGGAGAATCATTTTAATTAAAGGTATAATTGAAGGTACATGAGAATAAGCGGGCCGCTGTGTGCGATTGATCTGAACATGCCCTTGAAAGGCGATGTGAGCTGGCAGAGTGGGCAATGAGCTCACGCATGCTTACCTATTAACTTCACACTCTAATGATATTAACCAGCTCAGCAGCTCCAGCACTTACACTCATTTACAGCCAGCAGACTGCGTCCTTACAGCAGCAAAGTCACAGCGTTTAGTGCTCTCCCCGGACTCACCTGACTCAGCTAACGGACGCCCAGCCGGCCGCTGATTCAGGTAACGAACTCAGCAGGACATCAATCAGGTTCACTATATGGACAAAAGTAAAAGGACAACTGCCCATTCACTGTTTCATCTGAAATTAAAAACTCTATTTTAAAAAAATCTATTATTATTGTGATACCTTCACTCCTGCCCTAGAGTTTGTTGCTGATGTCAATAAAACAATTTCTTTACAGCACTCTCAATGTTTCTGTCATCAAATGCTGTGGTTTACTGCTGTTAAACAGTCTACCTGTTTAACACCTGTTACTTAGTACACCAGTGACGACTTTCTTCTTCAGGACATTCCTAACGATTGTTCTGGCTATGGAGAATATTTGTGCAATATTTGTGATTGGTTTTTCATCTTCTCTCAGCTTTACAATTGTCTGTTTTTCACCCATAGACTCTCAGCTCTCTGGTTTTAATGTTGGTTACTCCTCTAACTTGTAACTCTAGAGTTACTCTAACTGATTACTAACTAACAGCTAACCTGATGCAGCTAATGAATGGCCGGTCGGCCGATGACTAAGGTAACGGTCTCAGCAGACTTCAATCAGGTGAGATATGAGGACAAAAGTAATGGAACAACTGCCCATTTCCCATTTCATCTGAAATTAAAAACTCTATTTAAAATACTATTATTATTTTTTTTTTTACAGACTATAAGGCGCAAGGTATTATAAGGCTTAGTATCAATGAATGTCTATTTTCTGGTCTATTTTCCTACATAAGGTGAACTGAATTATAAGGCAAATTTTAAGTGACAACAGTAAAGAATAAGGGTGTCACCGCTGTGGTCGCCTAAGTAAACAAAACTGTAATTCTTTTAAAAAAGTTTCTTTTTTATTAAGTCAAACAAGCACTGACTATTAATCTACACAGATTTCTATCCTGAAAACTGTATTTGGGTGAGTACAGAGCATCTGTTTATTTGCAGTAGGCTTAGATTTCCATTTTTTTGCACGGTTGGCAGCACTTAATGCTAGTAAATGCCACCCAATTGCTACACTGAGGAACGCTGAGTGTTCCAGTAACCCAGGCACTATCAGCTAGCAGTTCATCCCACGTAACTTGTTTTAACACAGAAAATACGCAGGCTACAGTCTGATAATATACTCACCTCTGAACAGTGAAAGAGTTAGCACTGCGTTGAGCAGCTAATGCTAATACTGCTCCAGCTCCAATGTTGTAGAACTAAACTGAAACTCCTGTATAACACTGTACTTCAGCAGAGTGGTTTTACTGCTCCTTAATACCTGACTAATAAAATTCATACATAAGGCGCACCGGATTATTAGGCACACTGACGATTTTTGGGAAAACTAAAGGATTTTAACTGCGAAAAATACAGTAAATAGGTTATATGTAAATATGATTAACTCTCTCTGCTGTCTAGAGAATACTTTCTACTAGACTGTGGAACATTGCAGTTTTGGGGTTTGATTGCAATCAGTCACACGAGCATTCAGTGAGGTCATAATTTTGGATAAACAACACCCTATATCATAATCATTAATAAACTCCCTAATCACAAAAGTATTAACAAAGTGCCACTATTAGCACAAACATGCCAAAATAATGAGACAGCAGAACGTAAATTGATCATGAAGTGTTACCCAGATCTGCCAATCTTGGAAAGATTTTATTTACATTGTAAATGAACTCTGAAGTCATCCAGACTATGAAGAAACACAAACAAACCAAAATACTCTGTGAAAAAGCAACTCTGATAAACTTATCCTGTACAACAGAGGGAACTCTTGCTCTTCCTTTCCTTGGTGCGGTCCTGATGAGAGTCAGTTTCATCATAACGTTTTTGATGGTCTTTGCGACTGCACTTTCAAATTTCTTAAAATGTTTCTGATTGACTGATTTCATTTCTTAAAGTAATTTTAGAGTAATTCCTTAGAGTATCATTTCTTGCCATAATATGGATTAGAACATTATTTAAATATTCACTATTCACTGTATACCTGTAACTCTACCTCTTCACTACTTTACAACTGATGCTCTCAAACACATTAAGAGACAAGAAATTCAAGTAATTAACTCTTGATGAGTTCAGCACAGCTGTTAACTGAAAGCCTGAAGTCATCTAAATAAGAGGTGCTACTTTATAGAATCTAAAATATAAAACCCTAAATAATTCAGTTTGTTTTTCTTCATAGTTTAGATGACTTTAGTAATAATCTACAATGTAGATCATTTTAAAACAATGAAAAAAAACACTGAATTTAAGGTGTGTGTATTGTTAAAATGGTTGAAACAGAATTTTTTTTTCTATTCAAGCACTAAAGGAGCATCAACCTCATCTTTTAAATGAGGTAAATTTTGTAAATGTGAATAATCACACATTCACACACATTACACACATTCACACACTGTCCTGTAGTGATGCTCTTAAGATGTTAAGTTTATATCACTTAGGGACTTCATGAGTTAAAATGAAGGACAGAGTTCAGTAAAAGAAAAATAAAAGTTGTCACACAAACATCACATTGGGCTCTTTTGGGTTAATTCTAAGAAAAAAGAAAAATTCTGATTTTCAACTGCATCCTTTACTGAAACACCAAACCATGCCATGCTTTTAAGTCTTCCAATACTGCAGCCAGAGAAACCTCCCTCATACAGCACTGTAGAATCAAAATGCCTTCAAATAAAGCGTTTTAAAAGCACCACTTGATCCAGCTGTTTCCAGCCGACCAGAGTGTGACCCCGGGCCCCGAGATCCAGCCCCAGGGCTCCAGGTAGACGCTTCAATCTCTCTATCGCTTCATTTCAACTCCCACCACCAGAAAATGAAAGCCATTTTATCCCTGGAGTTAATGTGTATGGGTTTTTATGGCTTGGGCGATAGAGGGGTGAAAATAGTGTGTTTGTTTTGACTGGAGGGGGAGAGGGAGAGGCAGCTGCCGAGGCCCGCCGGCCACTCAGGCATTCGCTTCCCTGCCTAATGGGCTGTGAAAGGTGAATTATCTTCCTGCACACTCGCACAGCCTCACCGACTCATGCAGCTCCACTCCGCACACTCAGCTCCTACACACACTCCGCCTCCAACTGCTAAAAACACACACGCATGCACTTACTTACTTTTAGCCTCCATTTAATTACACTGGGAGATTGCTTGAGAGAGATGGATAGAAACACAGAGAGAGAGAGAGAGAGACTCTGTTACTCCAGGCTTTATCAGGAATCTGGTAAATATGTGTTCAGTTACAAGATTAACTCTATTGCTATACATGAAGTCTAAACATACACAGTAGGGCTGCACGATATATCGTTTAAGCATCGTCATCACGCCATTAGGACGTGCGATGTCATATAAGGCAATTGAATCAAAGAAGTCATGTTGCAATATTTTGATTCTTGACACAAGAAGTAGATACACAGCGCTGTCTCTGTGTCTGTGTGAGTGACAGGCTGCTGCTGCCTGAGAAGCAAGAGGGGGAGCGTAAGGGGGGTTGCAGGAGTAAACACGAGGTCCATCCACATGGTTGGGCAAGGGTTTTTGAAAACATTGTCACATGCTGAAAGCTGTGCACCTCAGTCCAGCACAGTTTTGCACAGATATTTCCAGTTACAGCTGAATTCACGCTTTTAATCCCAGAAAAAAGTTCTTATTTACCTTTTAAAAGCCATTTCAAAGCCTGATTAAAGGGCCGATTACTGTTGTTTTCCTCGGGTTTTGAGAGCTCGGCGCTGACTCAGCTCTTGATTAGTCCAGACATGAGACATGGGCCCCCGCATTGTTTAATATTGCAATATATATTGTTGAAAAAAAGAATATTTGCAATGTCCAAATATTTGTAGTCACCCCTTCTAATGAATGCTTTCAGCCACTTTAAGTTTTGTACACACACACTCACGACTTGTCTTGTCCCTGTAGAGAAGAACTGACAATAGATTAGGACTCTCTAGAGAAGATAAACATAACCCCATTATTGAAACTACGCCAAATGCCGAAATGGGCTAGAGGGGTATAAAGCCCCTTCTAGCATTATGGTGTGAAGCAGTGGAACTGTGTTCTCTGGAACGGTTGTGGAGTTGCTAAATTGGGATGAGGAGGGATGATTATAGTCATCATCCAACATTCTAACCTTAGTAATGATCTGAATGATTGTGGATGCAATCAAATCCTCACAGCAATGCTCCAAAATCTATTAACAAAGCCTTCTCTGGACAGTAGAGTCAGTTACTTAAAATTAGAATATAATTGAAAACTTCCTTAATTTCAGTAATTCAGTTCAGAATATTAATCTTATATGTAATATAGATGAATTACACACATAGTGATCTTCTTCAAGCATTTCCTTATTTTATTGTTGATGAATATGGAAATTAGGGGTGGGCAATATTATATCGGATACAATATATCATGATACAGAAATATCATGACATTAAAAATCCATATCGTGATAATAGGGCTGTTCTGTCTTAAAAGTAGTCTATTATTTACTGTGAAGCTTTAGGTGTATTTGTTGTATAATTGTTTTAGTTTGCAGTTTATATGCAAGCACTAAATATTTTGCAATATCTTTTGCTGCATTATATTATTTTATGCTATATTATTTATTTTGCCACATTATGATTATTCTGTTATACTATTATACTATATTCCTGAAATTAATTAATTATTTTTCTGTTTTCCTATATCGCCAAGTATATCATTATCGCAAAAATACCCAGAAATATCGTGATATTATTTTAGAGCCATATCGCCCACCCCTAATTGAGATGCGGATTTCAATTTTCAGCAGGCACACTGCCCACACTGTCAAAAGTACCAATTGCTCTTATATAATATTCTAATTTTCCGAGATACTGATTTTTGGGTTTTCATTGGCTGTAAACCATAATGATCAACAATAAAAGAAGTAAACGCTTATAATAGATCACTCTAGGTGTAAAACATCTATATATGAGTTTCATATTTTTGACTATTTTCAACTAATTCACTGAAATAAAGTCACTTCTCAATGATATTGTAATTTTTTGATGCACCTGTAAATTGTACATCAAATCAGAGCCACCAATCAATCAATGGCTATATATAGAAACCTATGTATAAAAGGCATAGTTAAATATACTAATCAGTCATAACATTAGAACCTCCTACAGATTTAGTGAATTTTAGCAAACATTGGTCACCTGGTTACAATTAAATCTTTCCAATGGTGGAATAAACAGCACTTTATATACTAGGCAACAAATAAACAGTCAGTTCTTGAATAGGAAAAACAGGCAAGTCTAAGAGTCTATAACATTAGGCATGATGTTAATAGTTTCATGTTTAACTGCTTCAAAATGTCATATTTTCATTGGCAATACTTCTCTACAAGGATTATAGACAAGCTGTGTGTGCAATATTTGCAACTTTAAAAAGGTAATTGCAATTATTAAAGTATATGTCTACAAACGTTTGGACGTATAGTGCTCAGATTATGAAATCCACAATGCCAATTAAAAAAATCAAGATGCTAAACTCTGCTGCTGAGATTGAGTCTAAGCATGTAATTAAGACTGCAGATTCTGGGAATCATACTCCAGCCTATATTTAGCCTCCAAAAGATTAGGATCATTTTTTTTGCAATGAGATTAGCTGTTTTTGGATTTGGAATGCAGTGATGCAGATAAAACTAATTGAGTTTGGCTTCAGCAGAAGCATATTTCCATTTCACGTGGAGATGATGATAAAGGTTGCTGGAGGATTAGTGGGTAAATGTAAACATTTATGCGCTGCAGAAGCGTAGAGGCTGCACAGAGTGTGAAGTCAACCCAGAACACACACATGCCCACCAGCTGATTAATGCATATAGTGTATATCGTCGCTGTCCTATGAAAAACACTTATCTCCATTTTTGTCGATTTTCAGTTTAGTACATAATTTGAACAGACAAACTGTCTTTTACACTGTGTCAAAATTTCTTGATGAACGGACCAATAGAAACTCTTCAAAATTACCTGAAATAAACTGTTTTTACATTGACTTCCAATGAAAGTTTACAAGGTTTTTTCCCTCTTCTGTAAAGTTGCTGTTTTGGAGATAAGTGTTTTTCATTGGACAGCGACGATATATACATATATATCAGACCATCCTACTCTCACATGCTCTATTGCACAGAAGGTAAGTGTTCCAGAGGGTCATTCGGTAAAGTACTGGTTTTACATTGTGGAACGGACCAGTTCAACCTGCTCAGCTCTTTCATTCTCAGGACCTAAATACTCTGCAAACAAAGATATGAACATAAGGCTGTGATATATTTCCAACATCAATATAATTAATAATAAACTGCCAAAATAATTCGCACAACAGATGTCTTTACCTACTACTCTTCCAATATATATGATGCATCTTGTAACGAATGTCAGTCAGTGAAGGTTAGCAACCTTACTGAAGCCTAGTGATTACCTGTCCAACAGAAAAATAACCAGCTCACCAATTTCCATGGCTGCAGCACACTGTTTGAGTGCTGTTGTCTATACCCAGCAACCTGGGGTGTGGAAATGGAACTGGGGGAATGGCGATGGGAAGGTTCGGAGACTTAAACCCACAATTATTTTTATGATGTACCACATAGTTAATTATATACACGTATACACACAAGAGCTGCCAGCGCTTTAACTCAGCATATTTCCTTAATATCTGATGATACATCCTGAACATGTTCTGAGTTACTACGGAAAAAAATACTTAATGGTCCTTTAAGACAACTGCAGTATGTGGATAAGCATTGACCTGTTGGAATAGTGCACCAGAGCCTCAATGGACAGAAGCATATTAGATGTACTATAGGACTGCTCGATATATTGTTTAAGCATCGGTAACATTGCGATGTGCGCATCCCCAGTAGTCAATGTTTGCAATGTTTTGATTTTTGACACAAGAAGTAGATACACAGCGCTGTCTCTGTGTCTGTGTGAGTGACAAGCTGCTACTGCCTGAGAAGCGCAAGGGAGAGGGGATTGTTGGGTCAGGAGTAAACACATGGTAACAGCATGGCCTCCATTCACATGGTTGGGCACATGCTTGTAAACAAACGTGTTGAAAGCTGTGCACCTCAGTCCAGCACAGTTTTGCACAGATATTTCCAGTTACAGCTGAATTCACGCTTTTAATGCCAGAAAAACACTTATTTACTGTTTAAAAAGCCATTTAAATGCCTGATTAAAGGGCCGATCACTGTTGTTTTGCTTTTTTCCTCAGGTTTTGAGAGCTTGACGCTGACTCAGCTCACGATCGGCACAGATGCACCGGGAATACTTCATAAAAGGCATTACTATCCACGGTGAACAGTGCAATAAGTAGTAGCAACAGATACACATTCAACCAACAAGACCCCACACACACATCCCACACTTTAGGTCAAACAGAAAGCAAAGCTTACCACAGCAGATCTCCTCTCTCCAGCACATCACTCACATACATCAAACAGACTCATGTACACTGGAGCAGTGGTGGCTCAGTGGTTAGAGAGCTGGGATATCGATCACAGGGTTGTGGGTTCAATACCTGGGTCTGCTAATATGTCACTGTTGGGCCCTCGAGCAGAGCTCTCGGCTTGTAGCATAGATGACCCTGTGCTCTGATCCTGGGTTTATAAGATGGGAATTGTGTTGTACTGTACAAGCATTAAATACAGTGACTAAAGGTACTTAAAGCTCTTATTCCATCGTTTTTGTGTGTGAGGCACTGGGAAAAAAATATATATATATCTCTCGGGTGATTCAGTATAACGGTGCTTTAGTTCACTGGATTAGTGGTCTCTGAAGAAGGACAGGATTTTGGCTCTTGCTCAGGAATGTTCATACAGCTAAACTATTGCTACTAAAATTTTACCTCAGACTTGGTGATCCTCTGCTTGGGAAATTTCAATCACGTTGAAGCCCTGAAGTCCGCTTTAAATCATAAAATTCAATGCGAACAGCGCCCGCTTTGACTGGTGTTCTGTTGAGTTGACCATGCTTCCCTAGTGTATATTTAAGGCTCTGTAAAATGTGGAATCCACCGGAGATCCGACGTAAACCTATAGTTACTTACACAGGATAGTTAAGCTTTTTGTGATCCAGTCATTTTTCTGAGCATTTTCTTTTCTTAGAAACTATGGAGGTTGAAGAAGACTTCACATGACTTCACATGTGTCGGAGGAGGCATGTGCTAATTTTCACTCTCCTGCTGTTGGGGAATTACTAGTAATAGGGGGAGTCCTAATGAATGGGTTGGGTAATCGGCCGTGCAAATTGGTGAGAAAATCAAGAAAAAAAATAAAAATACATTTATAAAAAAAAAAAAATTGACAGATCTGATTTTGTGAGTCACTTTCATACGTGGTCAGATACGTATCCAATTTGTGAGCATGCAACTGCTAGCATTTCGACCCTACCTTGCTTGCGGCATAACCAGCAATCTGTCTGGCTCTTTTTGTTGAAGGCGGGAGGTATTTAATGGATTTTCATCACTCCAGAGAACCCAGTTCCACTTCTCTACAGCCTAGTGCCAGTGGATTTATACCTCCGAGAGCTGGAGCTTGGCACTGAGCGTGGTGACACACTCCACAGCATCTCATTTTTTATGGCAATGCCTTTCTATGGAGGCTATTTATACAAGCTGTGTGTGCTGACTGCCTAAATTACTGTGTCTGCAATGGGTGCAGCTTAAAGTAGTTAAATTCACTGATTTTATATTACAACTATACAATCTGATCCTGTCTATTCATTCCCTCAACCTTCATTTAACTCTCCCCAACTGCTTAATTCTATACTTTTTAAGATAAGATCAGGCAGACATAGACAATATTTGGGAGTTATGGATTACAACAGCTCTGTACAAGGCTCATTTTAGGGGCAGAGCTGCCAAAGGAAGCTGCAGTCCCTCATTTTAAGCCCTACAGCTGGAGATGCTCACTAACATTAGTCTCGAATTTAATCTGTCACAAAAATGACAAAAATGGAATTAGCAGACTGTCTGAATTTCCATATTTGAACGTTGAATGTGTAAAACTATTATGACTAGTGGAAGAAAGAGAATAAAGACTTTTAATAACACTAACTGGAAACCCCTCTCAAGAGTGCAATTTCAGCACATATGGTGATTACCTTTTAGCACAGCAACACAGTAAAGCTTAAAAAATAAATAAAATAAATAAATAAAATAAAAGCTATCCACACAAAACAGCAAATAGTGCAGACCTCATTTACCTGCTACCAAAAGTACAGCCACTGTCAGAAAGATAAAGGAATCGTGTTTTTAGGGATAGATAAGGAGAATTTTTGTTGTGTTTCCACTGTCTCGTTTCGGTTGTTCCTCTGACTCTCTGAGTTTTACAGTGCTTTTATTGAGGTTGATTTCAAAAGGAATGATCTAAAAACAGTAATGGGTCCATCTCTACAGAAGATCATCCAACTATTCTGACTGTAGATAAAAGCAATCAGTCTTCCCTCGACAGTAGACAGGTACTCCAAGAAAATCTGCATAAACACTTTTTTAATACCTTTTAGTATAGAGAAATGCATAGTGTATATATGCACATATATATATATATATATATATATATATATATATATATATATATATATATAGTGTATATATGCATATACACACTACCAGTCAAAAGTTTTAGAACACATTTTTTCTTTTTTTTTCTTCTTTTTTTTTTTTTGCCATTTAAGCTCTTTAGGTCAATTACCAGAAACTATTTTATACTGTTAAAAAAATAAATATTGTTCAAAAAGTTTTTTTTAAACCCTTGTTTGATTTTTGTTTGATTTTTATAAAACAATTAATTAATACTACTACTAATAATAATAATAATAATAATAATAATAATAATAATAATAATAATAATAATAATTACAGCTGGTAAGTAGCAATGGAAATAAACTGAGTTTTGAAAATAGATTTTTTTTTTAATTATAATTTCCAAAGCATTAGTGTGTAGTAGAAACACAGAGAACTCTGTAACTATTTAAAGTAGAAGTCTTTTCTTTAGAGGAATTACAGATGAAGCCAGAGAGCAGTGAGTACTCTTTCCTACACCTTCACAGAAACTGGAGAAAACTGCTACAGGAAGAGTCACGCCTGGCTGACCCACATGGAAACAGCTTTAGCCTTTAGCTCAGCTTAACAACATAAGACAAAGTTTCAGTTACAGAAGTAAAGAGCAGAATTAGAGGCTAACTGACGGGTGAAGAGCAGCAAAAAAGTGTTTACTCAGATGAGAATATGAAAAAAGAATATTGTCTGGGTCATGCAACACTAAAACTTTACTAAAACACACTTCTAAAACTACTGACCGGTAGTGTATGTCAAAGTTAAAATCAATGGCAGTTTCATACATGACGTGCTTTTGCTTTAAAGGCCTTCACAGCTCCATTAAAATACTTCATACAAAATTCTGCCTGATAAAACACTGGTTTGATTGGGCTTCTAAATATCAACACTACCTCCTAACACACTCTGCTCTCCTCTCAGCAGCCTGCTGTACAATACCCCTCTGACTGAGGCCAGAGAGACACACAGCTCCGCTATTACAGCCAGCACTGCCGCAGGAACCTCCCAGAGGGCCACACTCCTGCAGTCCTCCAGTCCACTCGGCTGATTCTAGAAACTGTGTTCGTCATCATGCTGAAATATTCAGCACTTTCTGCTCAGTGCTCACTCACAGTTACACTGCAGATTCAGAATCATGCAGAGGTGAAGGAGAGAGCTGGCCACTGGGGTGGGTCATATTAAAGCTCTCATTACATTCTTTATTCATTCATTTTAAAATGTCTAGTTGTGCTCTCTAGTAAGAATGAATGCCATGTGAGCTGTTTTTTGTAAAAAAAAACTTTAGTACAGTGAAGGAGTGAGTAGGGAAAAACCGTAGGATTTTAGCTCTTGTTCATGAACATTCATACATGCAAACATATCGCCTCTGATTGGCTAACAGGACTCCGAAGCAGTGAGATAAACAACAGTTAGAAATGTTTTAAAATGAAGACATTCTTACACTAATAAGTCTTTAAAATGTCATATGTTACTTTACAACATGTGTAATGCCCTGCTAAGTGCCGTTCAGCCACTGACCTAGTCTTAGAGTCTCTGCAAACACAAAATCCCCTGGAGATCCTATGTAAATCCTAGAGTTACACACAGAGGTGGGTAGTCCAGGTCCTGAAAATAAAAATCCACCCCGGGGTTTTGTTTGCTGAGCCAGAGCAAAGCCGCCCGGGCAGTTGCAACAAAACGGGTGGATTTTTACTTTTAACTAGTGTAAACAGAACTGTTCTTAAAAAAAGAAAAAAAAGAAAAAAAACACCTACCTATCTCAATTGTATTTCACTGGTGGTGTTACATAGACAAATTCTAACCATTTGTTCCTCAGCTCTGAATTACTGGGCAAAGCATATAACACTGACGTGATATTTGCACAAACAACACAGGAAAGAACTGCCATGCTGTTCCTAGTGCTGTTAGCTCCTATCTGACGAGATGTACCTGGCTGGCTTTAGCTCGGTCTGTGGGCGGTCACAAGCCAAGGTGGACGTGACCAAGAATACCATTCACGAGTTGACGTAGACACAGTGCTTTACCTGATCGATTTGTTTTTCTGAACATTTTTTTTTTACTAGCTACTGCAGATAATGGAGGTTGATGAACAGTTTCATATGCAGCATTCATAGCAGTCAGTTCAGGGGGGATGTTTAATCCAATATTGATTATTCATTCATTCCTACACTCCACTGCCATGACTGGTACAATAATTATAATAATGCAGATGAAATAATATGGATAGATCTGATCCCAATAGCTGCTCTCTGAAGCTTGGCCACTATAAATGTGGATTGTAATGTGAACAGGCGTGAGATAGAAAGTGATGAATATTTCAGTGGGATGATAAATGGCAAATTTCCTTTCAGATCGTTCTGACATTTCAAAGCTTTTGGTTGGTTCTGGTTGTAACAGCATGACGAAGCATTTCAGCTCCTCTTCCTTGAAGACCTGATTCCTTCATCAAGGGCGAGACACAGGCTGAGTACGAGCAGAGAGCGATTATGCACCTTGCTTTGACTTTCAGCGACTGTGACAATCCCGAGTCGTTGGAGAAATGATGAAAGATTAATAAGAGAGTGTCTGGAGAAGCAGCCCGGAGCCTCAGGACAGCGATTAACTATGATGGAATGAGGTAATTAGACTGTGGCTTCATCATGAACCAGATTCTGCTCCTCACAATCAAGTTTCAGGACACACATTTAAAAAGTTGAAGGGAAAAGAAATGGGTGACTACATAACAAAGGCATCAGGCTTCTTCTGTGGGGTTACAGTGATTAATTTTAAATCTATTGGCACAAAAAAAATCTAAAAATCTAAAATCAAAGGTTTGGAGAAAAATCCATTTCTGACTGTTTGGTTCGCTTTTACAGATAGTAGCATGTAGGGACCTATGAATTCCCTTTTCTTTAAGGAATTATATCAAACTACAACTATACAAACAAACTTCCCTCTGGAAGCAATAAAGTATCTATCTGTCTGTCTGTCTGTCTGTCTGTATTCATTGAATTAAAACGTAAAAAAGTAGGACTCATGGCTCTGGTGCGCATCACTTGAAAATGAGCAAAATACACCCACAAGAATCAAAGAACACCATACAGAATGTCATACAAAAATAGCCCTTGCTTAAAAAATAGTAAATATATATTTTAAATATATATAAAACAAAAATATATTTTGTATTAATCAATAATAACACAAAGTAGGAGTCTGTATTTAACACATGGGGGGAAATAACTGTGTGTGTATCTTCCAAAACACATTGTGGCTCCTTCTATAGAGTTAGATAAATCCATTTTCGTTGTTGTCCTAATTCATTCATTGAAATATTCATGGGGTACAGTTGAATTGTGAATTGTGCTGTTATTCTGGATTGTATTAGTGTACCCAAAGCTAGTCTGTTCACCATTATGTTCACCATGTATGTGGTATGTGCATAGTAGAGTAGCAAGCTCAGGGATTAAAAGAATAAATCCACTTTTTTATAATATTCAATGTTTTTAAGTATCATCTTGAATTTTCCTGTCTTTAAATCTAAAAATCCATTTTTATGACGTAATTTAAAGATTTGATCTATGTTCTCAGCATCATGGAAATCACAGGGCCATAAGCCTTTTTTCAGTGTCAAAAAATAATCAAGCCTGTTTAAGATTTAATGCAAAAACTCAAAATTGATATATGACCTAAAGAAAGGGTGCTGCAGTTTTCAGCGCTAATTGTTGATGTATTAGCTTCTATTACTCATTAGCTACATTAGCTATGTCAGCCTCATAGCCACTAACTGAAAGTGTGTAAGTTAGCAGACGTAGCAGCTTTAATCAATGGCTACTTGAGGAATGAGCGGCAAATTGCTGCGCTTAGCTCATTGACGAGAGTCTACAAATCTCCAGCAGCCTGACCAGCGCTTTTCTATCTCGCTGGAGGAATAAAAACAAAGCTGAGAAAGCCCTCACACTCAGGAGAGGCATTAGTGAACCCTGTCGCTTTAATAAAGCACCTCGTAAATACGGACGGGATAAAGCAGCGTTTCTTTCATCAACACTGCGCTTTTGTCTCGGGCCAGGCCTGTAAATTGCGGCGGTGACTCCGGCAGAGGCCGCTTTCCTCCGCGGCGAGTTTGTCTTCCCTTCGGGAGAGTCGTAAATCAACGTGCTGAAACGTGTCGGTGGTCAAATTCAGCCTCTTCATCCGCTCTTCAATCCCGAGCGACATCGATCAGACGGAGAGAGCTTTATGAGCCGCCGGCCGCCGCAGGTTTACATCTGCTGACCGTTAGTCAATCTGTCGGAGGAGAGGAGCTGAGCTGTGCTATAAATCTGAGAATTGTAGGACCATGAAGCCGCCGAGAACAGGTTACTTACTGGAGAGACGGCGACAGCGACATGCTTTGAGATGGAGACAGATAGTGGTGGAGTTTGACAGCTGCCTGAGGTCTTACCAGTCAGGTGAGAGAAAATGAATTTCCTAGTTTGAGTCTCTCTCTCTTTCTCTCTCGCTCGCTCTCTCTCACCCCCTCCGTCTCTCAGGGACAAGAGAGGTTAGATGAGGATCTCCCACATCAGTGGACGAGACAAAGCGCTTCTCTGCCCCGGGGCCTCAGGGCCGTGCCGGATTTCCCTCAACGCTGGTAGACCAAAGCTGCTGTTGGCTTACAGAGAAGAGTCAGCACTTTCATACATTTCCCCCCTCAATCCCACCCCACCCACCCGCTCACATTCCCACTCAGTCACAGCCGTAGTGTTCCGTCCATCACTGCTGCTGCGTATGTTTCAGAGAACATGATGATGACAAAAAATAGGCAGAAAAAACCTTTGCAAGTTTTCCAGGACTAAAACCAAATTTGAACATTTTGAAGGGGATTTGGTAATAAAATGACTCATGTCAGGCTCTGTCAAGTCCAAGAAGTTGTTACTGACAATATACATATTTTTTTTATATATATATATTTTTGAAATGATGGAAACCTTGAATTCCTTTAGACAGCCTGAAGCTGTTGTTAGTTAAATTTTTCCTTTTAATTTCTATATTTAAATTTTGTATTTAATTTGATTAAATTCTTTAATTAATTTGATTTTATTATTTTCTGTTTTAGCTTTTGGCCTTTTACCTTTAGATTTATTTGAGTTATTTTGTCCTTTCATTTATTTTATTTTCTGTTTTACTATTATTTCTCTAAATTTGACTACTTTAAACTTTAGCCTGTCCACATATCCTTTTATTCAAAATTAATAATTTTCTTGTTAATTAAATATTATTTTTTTGTTTGTTTCAATGCTTTTGCCTTTTAATTTGTATTAGTTGAGTGATAAGAAGAGTGAGAAGACAAGCCTATAAGGCTTTGATAAGGTGTTGTTGATACTGAAGAGCAGCTCATGATCTCCAGACTCTACTAGTAACAGGAATATGAGTTGCTTTGGGAATTAGCAACCTCATGATCAAGGTGCTTCCAGTGCAAGTGTCCGAAAAAAGGGGAAATCAACTTGTGAGGAACTTGTGAGAAACTGAAAGCCAGGAAAGCAAGTAGGTATCCATGCTAAGCTAAAAGCTAAGGCTAGCTGAGCGGCTTTTAACATTTTAAAAGCTAAAAGCTAACTCAGCCACATCTATAGATAGCTAACTGCACACTGAACAGAAAGACAGTGTTGTGAATAATGACTATGCATGTTTGTTACATTGTTAAAAATGATATGTTATGCTACATATCTCCTGTGAGCTGCTGCAGTGCAATAAGCCAGACAGTGAAGGCTTGTTTCATTCAGAGGGAAAATATCAGAGTAAAAAGCTTATAAAACACATCTTAACATTTTTCACCCCAATCAAATGAGCGATAAAAAGTGTGGCCTATAAAGACTAGCCTATAAATACTTTGATAATGTGTTGTTGATACTGAAGAGCAGCTCGTCATCTCCAGACTAGTAATTAGTAATACTAGTAATAGGAATATGAGTTGTTTTGGGAATTAGGCATCATAATTAAGTTTCTTCCAATGCTAAAACTAAGCTTAAGCTAGCTGAGGGGCTTTTTACATTTTAAAAGCTAAAAGCTTACCCAGTCACAATCTCTCTAGATAGCTAACTGTACACTGGATAGGAAGACTAATAGTCTTTACACTTTATGCTACATGGCTCCTGTGAGCTGCTGCAGTGTCATAAACCAGCCAGTAAAGGCTTGTTTTATTTTGGGGGCAAAACATAAGAGTGATAAATAAGCTTGTAAAACACATACTTGCTCTTAATTTACATTAGACAACTTAAAAATACATGTATTTTCATATCGAAGTATCCAAAGAACATGCTCATCCCTACAAAGATCAGCTTTAGTCTATTTTCATGTAAGACAGTGACAGTAAATCAAGGCTGTATGATATTAATATAAAACAAAAGCCCTGAATCATCCTCACAAGCATATTACATTACTGCTGAGAGATTAGGGATGTTCGCTATTCATTACAGCCTGAGGATAAAGATTATAAGCGTGTTTAGGGAAGGAGGAGATTTCCCATCACTGCCTCCGGCCAAAGCTGCCAAAAAAAGCTCCATCAAATACGAGCAAAGTGGGAAAACTTGACAAACACCCTAAAAACACAATCCTGCACAAACTAAATCATTAAAACTCCACTCTCTCTCCTGAACCAGCTGCTCCAAGCACTGATAAACAAGCTGGAGGGTTGGAAAATCGCAGACTCTGCCAATTAGAACATTACGTTTTAATGATGTGGTCCAAATCAAAAACGTCCCCCGTTAAGAGTTCCCCTGCAGCTGCCACTGTGCCCACAACTGTGGTACACATTACGTACTGCTCCGAGCTCACGTTCTTACAGCATGACACATGCTTCCGTTACATCTTCTTAAAGAGGATCACAGCAAAGAAAGTAAGAATGGATTATAAAAAAAATGCTTATTGGACCATAATGGAGGTTGGATCATTTAACCCTTGTGTGGTGTTCATATTTTTGTTACTCGTTTACTTTGTTACTTGTATTTAATTCAGCAAAATTAAGCAATTTTACATTAAAATGCTTTACACATGCTTGCTTCACCTAAATTGTAAGCAATATAAACAGCTTACATGGTTAATATTTGCCCTTTACCTTTCTTATGTTACATTTCTTTCAAAAAGTGCTACTCTTTTTTTATTAGTTTTTTAATAAAATGTAAAAGAAAATGAATTAAACTCAAGATATGAGTAGAACATTTGTTTAGTTTCAAATTTACAAATGAAGCAATGTTTATTAGCCCTTGGCCAAACATACTGTATGTAATATAAATGTGTAGGGGGGGGGGTGTACAGTGTGTGTTTATTGAAAATGTGTTTTGATATATGTTTTTCACAAAAAATGAGCCAATGCCAATGAGTTTTTAGTTAGAAAAAATATTTTTTTAGTATCATTTGATGATAAATGAAAACGGGTCCCACAGACCCGAACACCACACAAGGGTTTAATAACTCAAAATTGATCTTTAAAATTAACCTATTTTTTACCAGGTGTCAAATTCATCCATCTGCAGAGTCGGAGAGCAGCTGCAGCTAAATACCTGCAGTTCAAAAACGTGCTGTACTTTTAGAGAAGCTAAGCTAACGTTAGCCACAGGTTTTATTTCTCACTCAAAGTTACAAAGGCTGCTAAATTAGTTAAACAAAACAAGTCATTGAATTTATATCTCATTCAAATTCAGTGTTGAAGGTACTTAAACCCAAAATAATCTCACATAGAGTTGTCTTCTCAGCTTAATAACTCAAGAATGCCTCAACATAAGCATAAACATCAGCATAAACCACATATATACAGCTAGAAAGAGCTGGAAGGTAATCCAGCATCAACCCTCTCTGGTGAGAATTCGTGATTATTCAATAGCAGAAATGTGTTTACTGATTTATTTCTATTTGGTGTTCAGCATAAACCCACATTCTGAAGTATATATAATCCAGTGTCTGAGAAGAGCTCTGTGTTGTCTCTGAGTTTCCCCATGGCTGTGAATACACAAGGTCAAAGCGTAATATCAACACCAAAAAAAAAACCTTTTAAACAAAGTTTTGCATCATTGATTCGAATGTGCACTCGATTCATGATCCGATTCACTCAATAAGTCGACTCTACACTCAACCTATTGTGCCTGAAAAGTTTCTCAAAGCATCCAACCACCACATAGATCACAAAATATCAGCTGAAGAAACACATATAAAATTATGTAGTAAATAGTAATAAAAAAAGGTGTTAGTCCTCCACATTAATCCCCTGATCTAAACCTGATGAACTGAGATGGTGATTTGACGTGATTTAATTGGGATGAGCTGGAGCTTCACAGCATGAAGGAAAAGCAGCAACTATTATTCAGCACCTCCAGGAACTCCTTCCTTCAAGACGCTGAGAAAACTATTCCAGGTGACTCTCCCTCATGAAGTGTGCAACTTCTGCAAAAGTGTGCAGATCTGTCCTTAAAAATAAATTTGACACTTAGAAAAATCTATAGTATAAAACATGTTCTGTTTGTTTAAAGCTATACATATAGTGCCAATATATTCAATATTAAATTTATAACACGTTGATAACACGATGAATGAGAAAAGGTGTGGCCAAATTTTAGACTGGTATTTCGTTTTAATAAGGGTCAATTGAGTGTTTCTTTGCAGATACATAATTAGTTATCTAAAAATCTTTTTCATATACGAACCAAACCTTTAGCTGTGACTGAAATATTTCTAAATGAATCAATATTGAATTGAATCTCACACTGAATCAAATTGGGAACATGTGAATCATAATCAAATCCATTCTGTAAATCCTTGGTAATACTCAGCCCTAAAACATTCTCCCTGAAATTGAGTACAGAGTAATACAGAACCAATTACAAGCTCATAAAAAACAATACAAACCGGCTCTTCTTCCTTTCAGCCGAGAAGCTGATTTAATAAAGCTCTTTAAAGTCGCCCTTGTCTTCCTGTGCCTTTACAACACGCGTCTGCTGTGAATGGACTTTTAACTGGTTTCATGTGTGGAAAGCCTGGAGCTACGGGGGGGCTGCACTAGAGTGCTCCTGCTGAGAGTTCAGCTTCATCTGTGCTGCAGTTAGTGCTGTTCGACATTTACGTCCCAACAGCTTAACAGGGAACGAGTGAAGTGGACCAAAAGAGAGAAGGAGAGAAGGAAAGAGAGTGCACCAAAAAGAAACGCTGTTTAAGTGACCCTGTTTACACATCATGATCACTTTATCATCGTGAATATCAGGATTATATCAGCCAAGCCAAGCCAAGCCAAGCCAAACTACTTTGAAATGCAAGTGAAAACACCCCCAAGATATGTTTAAAACAGATACCGAAGAGTCCGAATACCGAAGGTGATCTGAGACGCACTTAAAACAAGTAACAAATCCGATTCTGTTAACTGCCTCAGGAGATGATCTGAGACTAGAATAGATCTAAAACTAGAATTAGAATAGATACAAATCTGATTACTTAAACCACTTCAGGAGGTGGTCTGAGACGCATTTAGATTAGATACAAATCTGATCACACAAACCACTTTAGGAGGTCGTCTGAGACGCATTTAGAATAAATACAAATCTGATTACTTAAACCACTTCAGGAGGTGGTCTAAAACACATTTAAAACAGATACAAATCTCATCACTTAACCAACTCTAGGAGGTGGTCTAAGACGCTTTTGTAAAACAAGCACAAATCTGATCACTCAACCCAACTCAAATACAGTCTGAGACGCACCTAAAACAAATACACATTCAATTGGTTTAACCACTTCAGGAGGTAGTCTGAGACACACTCAAAACAAATACAATTCTGATCACTCACCTAACTCTAGGAGGTGGTCTAAGATGCAGACACAAATCCAATGACTAAAATTACTAAAAAAAAATCAGGAGTTGGTCTGAGACTTAAAACAGATATAAGTTTGATCACTCAACTCAAAACAGACACAAATCTAATTACTAAAATGACTAAAAAGTTGGTCTGAAACAGAAGTAAATCAGATAACAAATCCGATTTGCTTTAACCACATCAGAAGTTGGTCTGGGACAGACTTAAAACACATACAAATCCAATCAGTCCAACCACTTCAAGAGGTGGTCTGAGATACATTTGAACTACATATGTTATACAAGTGTAAACACATCCATCTCCTAAATACATTCTTGACAAATAAAACAACTTTCAGTACAACCAAAACCACAGAATTCCAATTCCCTCACACACATCAGACGGATTTCAGTCTGACTAAAGGAGAGACATATTTGACTATGAAGTGAATCTTATCAGGCTAAAATCTTATGAAGATACAGTCAAGATACTGGTCACATAAAAGGAAAGGACAGGATGGCATCGTTCAAAGAATCCTTTGAAGCTGATTTATTTTAGGAGCACAGGACAGAACTGTAAAATCCAGCATGGGGTCTTTAAGGGCATGTCTTTAGGTGCTTGGACCCCTAACCCACATGGTCTTGTCAAGCCTATTAGTGTTTCTTCTTCTGCTTTACCACACCCCTTTAAGTCATGAAGCGCTCACTAATGAACTGATTAGTTGGATCAGATGTTTTACTAAGAGGAAAACATCAAAACTAAAGGGTGTATGGACTCCACAACCAGGCTTGGGAGATCATTAGAGGTGAAGAATGCTTTATAATGAATGGAAATAAGAGACGCCTAAAAAGAAAAAGCAATCTGATGGTACTTTTATACTAACCAACCTTCATGCACTCTAAAATATACTAAGAATTTAGAGTACAGAGATAAACAGAAGGACCCAAACTTGGCCCTTTTTGACATTTATCTGACACTCTGATCCAGAGAGACTTAAAAGGTTATTCAGGGTGCTTGCACCATTTTAAAAGTCAAATTTAATGCTTTTTAAAACCTTTTTTAGACCGCAATATATATAATTTAAGACCCAAAAATGTAGTCATATTTTCTTTGGTAGAAAATTATTTGTTGTATTGGAAATCAAAACTTAACATACCTAACTCTCCACCAACGTTACTGTGTTAGCTAGCTCGCCGCTAACCTTAGTTCTCTCCCCAGAAACAGAGCTGACTTGCCGCTAATATTATGTATGCTACCTCAGCGCTAGAGTTGCACGGTGTACAGAAGGTTCGATTCTTTTTCGATACTACGTCATCAAACGATTCGGTTCTTTAGCGTTCGATGCTTTCGATACTGTATATAGCCCAGTCACTAGCTTCAAATGAGTAAAATTAGTAGGCGAGATTTGATTCAGTTCATAAGAAAACTGATTCACACCGCAGCAGTCGGTGTGGCAGGATTCAGATAAACTTAGTGTTCTGAACAAATGAATCAATTCACGCGCAAGCCAGCAGAGCAGCAGCGAGTGTAGAATGGCGACGGCTAAAATAACGGATGTCTCTCGTCCGCGACTTGTGGACAAAACGGGCGCGAGGAGTGAAGTGTGGGAAAATATGAGATGTCTGAGATGTAGGCATCTGTTTTTTATTTATATTTTTATTTGTAAATAAAATAACGAAAACTGAAAGTGAAACTAAACTACTTTATTTATTAGCGCTGTTTTCACTCCCGCAGTTGTACAGCTGGGGGTGTTGTGCCGATTCTGTCCGCGAAGCGGGAGTCGGATTCAGTAGCGGATTCGGCACAAGCGCGGCGGCACCTCGTGGCGGTGTTAGTTGTAAGCGCTCGCGCTAGCCGCAAAATACGACAGAAAACACTGAGGGAGCTGCAGACTTATGTGTGGGACTAGAATATGAGCACGAGGAGATAAAAGAGAACCTTTACCTGTGAGTAGCTCACATCAGAACACGCAAATCTCTTTCTCTCTCACTCTCGCTGTGTCTCTTTCTCTGTGTCTCTCTCTGTCTCTCTCTCTCGCACGTGAACGCCTCCGCGTTTGACCTGCAGCACTGTGTTTAGCTGTTCTTAAAAATCATTTTAATTAAATAATAGTTCTATGCTTCTATGTTACAGTGTTATTTAACATAATTCTGATCATATTTAGCTCATTTAGCAGACAAGCACCCTGATCTCTACAAAGAGCTGAGAAGTCGACAGGTTAGTGGAGTTAGTCAAGAGCTTTACTAAGATTTACTAGCGACTGCTAGTAAATCACGTTAACACGGAGAGGAGTGTGCAGGAGTTTTGTTTTGGACCCGTGTTTTTCTCTATTTCTCCATTATCCCGTTGGCTGTGAAACATGAACTCGAGATGTTCACGTTTTCGCGTTTCCATCGCAAATCTGTGGTCAGGCACGTAGCCTGCTTGATCGTTACACTGAACATGGGCTTATTAAAAACGGTAAACGGTTGATTAATAAAACGGAGCAGTGAGTGTTAAAATGAACATAACATTGTAATGTTCTTCTGTCTCTTTATTTTCCTTATTCAGAACTTAACTTCTGCCCGCCCGTCAGGTTCACACAGTCAGGCTACCACTACCTCTGGTTTTAGTTTTAGTTTTTAGGAAGTGTTTAGATAATTATGTTATAGTTAAGGTTATAATAACGAAACTTGTTTTTTGTTCAAATGTTTCATTTTAGAATAAAAACGTTTGCACCGATTGTTCAGTGTTCAATCCAGTTCAGTCAAAAATAAACATTTTATGTTCAGATATTTTTATCGTTTTTTTCTTTCTTCCAAGTATCGTTTTGGTATCGAGAATCGTGATACTACAGTTGGTATCGGTATCGAAGTCAAAATTTTGGTATCGTGACAACCCTACTCAGCGCTAATGTTATTATGTTAACATGTTAGCTAGCTCACTGCTTACCTTAGTTCTCTCCCCAGTGACGTAGCTAACTCACTGCTAATGTTAGCATGTTAGCATGTTAGCTAGCTCACCACTATTGTAATTATGTTAGCTGGCTCTCTGCTAACCTTAGTTCTCTCCCCAGTAATGTAGCTAGATAACTCACTGTTAATGTTTGTTTGTTAGCTAGCTCACTGCTAACGTTAGGTAGCTCTCCGCTAACCTTAGTTCTCTCCCCAGTAATAAAGCTAGATAACTCGCTGTTAATATAGGAAGGTTAGCTTGCTCACTGCTAACGTTAGGTAGCTCTCTGCTAACCTTGGTTCTCTCCCCAGTAATGTAGCTAGATAACCCGCTGTTAATGTTAGTACGTTAGCTAGCTCACTGCTAACATTAGGTAGCTCTCCGCTAACCTTAGTTCTCTCCTCAGTAATGTAGCTAGATAACTAGTTAACCTTAGTTCTCTTTCTGGTAACATTAGCTAGATAACTCGCTGCTAACATTAGTATGTTAGCTAGCTTGCTGCTTATTGGTATAGCACAGCATAGTCACCAAGACTAGGAATTGAACGCCAGTCTCCCAAATGATAGGGTAGCTCACTAGCAGATTGTGGTGTTATCCACTGTGCCACAACAACCACTAGCCAGTGTAACTTGGTTCTACTTGGATTGCTTTCATTTCTCTTAAATATATGCGTTTATGGATTTATCTACAGTTACGGTAGGTACAGAAATCACCAGCATAATCTTGTATCGTTAATCGGTTAACTAAAGCCATCTAAACTTTGTGTAAATGATCCAAAACTCTTAACCATCTAGAAAAGCACTTTAACAATTTAGACGGTAGCTCCCAGCTGTGACAACCTCTTTTGGTTTTGACTAAACTGTAAAAAATGTCTGAAAGTCTGAACTAAGCATTTTTATTTATTTTATTTAAGAAAGCTTTTATAACTGAAAGTCTAAACCAAGGTTCATATGTTTGTTTTAGTGCATACATCTAATCCGGACACTATTAATTTCACACTGCATTTTACTAAGGGGCTTTACTAAGGCATTTCACTAAGGGACTGCTGTCATCCCTTATGCTGACCGCATCTTCCTGTTCTTACTCCTCTTCCTGTACTTTACTTTACATTTCCTTCTTACTGTAGGTGTTGTACCAAATTCAACCATGGTGTGCATGCTTGTCCTCAATCAGAATGAGTCTAACAGATTCCCCTTGGATTGCTTGGATTTCTATTAATAAACAAGCGTTTACAAATTAATCTACAATTACAGCAGATACAGAAATCACCAGCGTAATCTGTTGTACCCATACTGCTGAATTAAGCACATGCACTCAAAGGGAGACACATTTTGACACAACACTGCTTCTTTATCCTTTTCTATTGTTAAATCCTTTTCTATTGTTGACTAAAGCCATCTAAACTTTGTGTAAATGGTCCAAAAGTACTTTAACAATGGAGACATACCACTCCATGGTTCAGTATCTCTGAACTGAGACAACCTTTTTTAGACTAAACTGTCTAAAAAGTCTGACAGTCTGGACCAAACACCTTTATTTAACAGAGCTTTCACAACTGAAAGACTAAACCCTTATGTTAACCACATCTCTCTGTTCTTTTACTTTACTTTACATTGGTTTGTAGAATAATTGAGTTAACTGCCTTTTTACTGTAGGTGTTATTCCAAACCCAACTCCAATAGAGTGCACACTTGTATTCAAGCAGAATGAGCAAGTCATAACTTGGTTAAAAACACCAAATTTTGTGTAATTGATCAAAAACTATAGAAAAGTCTAGAGCACATCTAGAAAAGTGCTTTAACAATGTAGATGTACCACACTATGTTTCGGTAGATCAGAACTGAGACAACCTCTATTTGTTTGGACTAAACTGTCTAAAAAGTCTGAATGTTGAAGTATTAGAAGTGCAAGTTCAGAACATAAACAATATACACACCGCATGAGAACTCCAGGACCAGGACGGACTGCTCTGGCCAGGCTGCACTTCTGAGATGACTAAGGCATTTTAAAGCAGTCTCACTACAGAGCACTGCTGGGAAAACATCAGCTCGATAGATAAGGAAAAAAGACACACAGCTCCCAGCGAGGACACGAGTACAACAGCGAGTGAGTACACACCCCTCCACACCTCCTCCACCAGACCACGGCTTACCTCTCCGTCCGGCTGCAAATCGCTCCCGGCTCCAACAGCAACTCCGGAGTTCATGCTGTCCGAACTCTCCACTGCACTACTTCAAATTCCTCCTACAGAACTCCAGAGTTGTAGAGAGCCCAAACCAGAGGGAAAAAATATCAGCGCAGGAGAAAAACCTAGTCTCCTCTTCCTCTCAACTCCCTGCGGCTCCCGCAAGGACATCCTCAGAGCCTTGGAGAATTCCAGAGGTGTTCCACAGATTTCCCAAAGGTGCCTTTTTTATCCCGGAAAGAAAAGATCCCAGCAGCGGAGGAGTGGAGAGAGAGAGAGAGAAAGACACGAGGCTCACGGCTTCAGAGAGCCAGCCGGAGACTCCCGGCTACAGCTCTGCACTGCTCATAACCACACTCTCTCACACACACTCTCTCACACACACTGAGAGAAAGGAAGCAAGTGAGAGCGAGGTAGAGGCAAAGGGAGAGAGAGTGTGTGAGTAAGAGAAAGAGAGAGAGGGAGAGAGAGAGACAGGGAGGGAGTGAAGGTAAGTAAGAGAGAGAGAGGGGGAAGGAGGAGGGAGAAGGACCTCCCTCAGGCCTCACTGCTGCAGGGAGGTTCAGCAGAGACCAGTGTGTGTGTGAGAGAGAGAAAGAGAGAGAGAGAGAGAGAGAGAGAGAGAGAGAGTGAAGGGATTCATTCACTGCCTGCTGTCACAATCCAACTGGTCAGGAAGTAGTCACAGTCTATCTCTCTCTCTCTTTCCCTTTCTTTCTCTCTCTCCCTCTCTCTCTATCTACACACCAATGATCCACAACATTGTGATCACCTGCCTAACCGGCTGCTGATCCTTATAAAAGACCCAGGCATGTACATAATAAGACATTTAAAGAAAAACAAACCAATAGATACGCTCCAAAATGACTTAAAGCGTTTTGAAATACAGAAATTTAACAGTTTGTCCGAACCCCCTATGTTATTTTCAGTTCAGTGATGGCGGTGCACAGAGCCGAAGCTCTTGTTATAGGATGTAAACAGTGTTTTTTAATAAGCTTCTTTGGCACTTTTTAAGTTATTAATGCGTTGTTTTTAATGTCAGGGCTCTCTGGATTCTAGCAAGGAGGTGTGGAGCTACTTTGAGCTGGATAACGGTGGAAAAAACAATTTATCGGTGTCACCCAGTCTGAAGGGTGTTTGGACAAACTGTTAAAAATTCTGGATCTCAGAACGCTGTGGGAGAACAGAGATGTGCTATTCATCAAAGGTACTTTTATCATGTTTTACTACAACAAAAGTCCCTTTTACACCAGGTTTTCCTTTGAATACTTAAAATACTAGATTCCATTCTGTAACTCTGATAAAGCAAACAGAAGCATACACCAACTACCTACTAGAACTGAACAATGCTGTAAAACCTTTCAAATAGTCTCAGGCCACAGTTCTTTATCTTCTGTATTGTCCAGAAAGGCAAGTGAAAAGTGTGTACTTTACCAGTGGCTCAATGTGAAAATTGCATTTCCCAAATATATGGAGAGCCTAGGAACAATAAATGTCATTTCTGAGATAATGCTGATTCAGTGACAGTTTTGTATCTCTCAGCTTGTCCAGAAAGGCATGTGTAACATGTGAAACTTACAGACCAACTGCGTACTAAAACTGAATAATGCTGTGAAACCTCTGTCATCTCAGTTTATAATTCAGTATCTCCTAGCAGCAACAGATGACATGATTCCTTAACTGACCATCAGTACATTTTGTATTTAATTTAAGGGATCAGAGTCTGGAGGAAGAGTGGAGAGAGACACAGTCCAAACTGCTTGAGGTCTAGTGTGAAGTTTCTACAATCAGTGATGGTTTGAAGAGACATGTCATCTGCTGGTGTTGATCCACTGTGTTTTATCAAGTCTGCCGGACAGGAGGATTTCATTTTCCAGCAGGACTTGGCACACTGCCAAAGGTAACACTTGGTCTTATATAATATTCAAATTTTCTGAGACACTGATTTTTGGGTTTACAATAAAATAAATAAACACTTAAATTAGATCACTCTGTGTAAAATACGTCTGTATAATGTTTATAATATTTCCCTTTTTTGAACCGAATTACTAAAATAAAATTACTTTTTAATGATGTTCTAATTTTTGGACCTGTATGTTCTGGTGTTTTGTTAACTACTACAAAAGTTAACATGCAAAACAAAAATTCTCTTTATTGACATTGTATTGCTTCAGATTCTGCTTTAACACTGCAATCCTGCGGTCTTTCTCAACATTCGCTGTTCCTGCAGCCTCAGCTTCTACTCTCAGACCTGTCTGTTCCACTTTCAGCTCATGCCTTTCCCTCTCTCTCTCTTTCTCTCTTTCTGACACGCTATCTCTCTGCCATGGTGGATGGTCACTTTAACCACAGAGCAATCCCCCCTGGTCTGAAGCCCATTAAGGCAATAGCAGTCCAAAAAGAGAAGTGGCTAGACTCCAGTAATGGCATGTTTCAACAGACAGCATCACATCCACTATTCTCTCCATTTCTGATACCACCCCCCCACAAAAAGAACCTGGCACACTTCCAGCACACTCATTCTCGCTCCCCCCTCGTCTCCGAGGGCTGTTAAGTAGATTATAGGCCGCTGCTGGCGTTGAGGCTGTGTAACAGACTTAATTATGGGTGTACTTCATTCTGTTAGACTACTCTTCATTAAGCAGTGTGTCAGGGCCCATTACCAAAGCACTCACTTGATCTAGACTCGAGACCCCGTCGTTAACTCTCTAAGCTGAGCTGTCCACAGATCTCGGGGTATTTGAAGATGGTGAAAATGCAAGCCTAGCAGATTCTGTGTTTCCTATAAACACAAAACAAACCCATAAAGTTTGTAGTTGTAGATGCAAGTGAAGAAGCTGCTGCTGCTGCTGCTGAAATGGTTCAACAGCTCCCTCTAGTGTTAGGCTGCTCTACTGTTTACTACAGGGGTGTCCAAACTTTTTTTGTTGGGGGTCAGAAAGGAGAAATATATGTGCAGTCACCGGCCACAGAGTTGTTGGCAGAGGAGTTTTTTGTTGAGAAGCGGGAATAGAGCAATAACTTACGAGAAAAAAGGGCAATAATAATGGAGTACTTTAGGCTGGACAGACTGTATTATTTCACAGCTTTTGATGTATTTTGGAGAACATCCCTTGTCCAAAAAGGAGAATCCACCTCTGCTGTTCAGAAGCTGAGATGCACAACATAAAGCAAATGCTTATGCCTTTTTTATTGATTATTGCCCTATAGTTTTGATACCTACAAGAAATCCTTTTTTAAAAATGTTTATTTTCATAAGGTCTCTTAATATTATACTCCTTTATTATGGCAACTGATTCCTGACAGATTAAACATACACATTTCCCTCTGAAATCAGTAAAAAAAAAAAATAATAATAATAATAATTTTTTTTTCCAACATGTCTGAAATTTTCTGCATTAGCTGTCCATTTTCTGTGTATTTGGGGTTGCCATGTTTTCTCAAAAGCTAAGGAACAAAGGAATAAAAGGAGATGAGGAGCGTTTTAAATTGGTTTTATGTCATAGCGACACCTAGCGTTCAAACTTTGAATCTCACATTATAAAAACCTGCTTAATAGCGGAGCAAATTTATTTTATTTCTAAAATACCTCGCAGGCCATTCCAAAAAAGAAAATAGGCCGCAAACGGCCCCACTGGCCGTAGCTTGGACACCCCGGCTTTATTCTCTCCACCGACTCAACAGACAGACATGCCATTAATTTCACGCTCATGCACCCTTAAAGAGTTCTGGTTGCCTGCAGAGTGCTATACAGTGAAGTCAAACTTATTGGTACAGCGCTTTTTCCACAAATCTACAAATAAGACAAATCACGAAATCGTGAAAGCATGTACACCTATACGAGCAAACCAAGTACTGTATTTCAAACGCTATAAGGTGAACTGGGGTGGGCGATATTGCTGTAAAATAATATCACGATATTTCAGGGTATTTTTGCGATAACGATATACTTGGCGATATAGGAAAACAGAAAAATAATAAATTCATTTCAGGAATAATATAATGGTATAACAGAAATCATAATGTGGCAAACTAAATAATAAAGCATAAAATAATATAATGCAGCAAAAAATATTGCAGAATATTTAGTGCATGCATATAAACTGCAAGCTAAAACAGTTATACAATAAATACACCTAAAGCTTCACAGTAAATAATAGAATACTTTTAATACAGAACATCTCTATTATCACGATATGGATTTTTAATATCACAATATTTCTGTATCACGATATATTGTATACGATATAATATTGCCCACCCCTAAGGTGAACCATATTACATATTTTCTTTCAGTTAAACAAGCGCTGGATGTTAATCTACACAGATTTCTCTACTGAAATCTGTTTATTTGGGTGAGTAAAGCGCTTCCGTTTAATTACAGTAAGCTTAGATTCCCAATATTTTAGTGTGGTTAAGCGCTTGTTGTGGTTAGCTGGAGCGGTATTAGCATTAGCTGCTAACCGCAGTGCTAACTCTTTTGCTGTTCAGAGGTGAGTATATCGTACTGTAGTCCACGTGTTAGCCGTGTTAAAACAAGCTATGTGGGGCGAACCTCCTAGCTGATAGCACCCTTGCTTACCGGAACACTCAGGGTTCCTCTGTGTAGCGCTATCGGGCAGCATTTGCTAGCGCTAAGCACTGCTAACCGCAGTTAACCGTGGCTAGCACTGCTGCTAATACATTGGAAATCTAAGCTTACTGGAAATAAACGTAAGCGATTTACTCACCCAAATAAACAAGTTTGATTTTCACGATTTTAAAATGTTTAGCATTGTAGATTAATAATAGTCATCAAAACTACGAAGAAAAAATATCGAATTATTTAGTGAACAAAAAAACTGTTTAACAAACCAGAATATGTTTTATATTTTAGATTCTTTAAAAGTAGATCCTCTTGCTAAGATTAGACAGCTTTGCACATATTGGTTGGGTTTTCTCAGTCAGCTTTATGAGGTAGAACTCATGAAGTCATGCATTTGTCAAGACTTAATTCATTGAATTTCTTGTCTCTTAATAAAGTGTTTGAGAGCATCAGTTGTAAAGTAGTGAAGAGGTAGAGTTACAGTTATACAGTGAATAGCTCTATTTGAGTAATGTTCTAATCCATATTATGAGAAGCAAGAACTACTCAACTAAAACTAAAAGAAAAGAGTCAGTCTGAGTCAGTCAATCTGAAAAATTTCAAGCGTAGTCAGAAAGAGCATTAAACATGTTATGATGAAACTGGCTCTCATCAGGACCACCCCAGGCAAGGAAAACTAAAAGTTAACAGCACCCCAGATAAGAGCCTCTAAATGCTTCTTCACAGAGTATTTTGGTTTGTTTAACACTTTTAAGTTACTACATGATTCCTTATGTGTTCCTTCATAGTCTGGATTACTTCCGTATTCATTTACAGTGTAGAAAAAATAACTAATAAAAAGACTGAATGAGAAGACAAGTCCAAATATTTGCCTTTTGAAATTTATCCATTTTTGCGAATTAACTCTTCAATCAAAAGCAAGTTACTCTGGATTGAATCATCATTTAAACAATGTAAAAACATTTGTGAACAGTTAAGCACATCAGTCACCGAGTCTGGAAAAGATTCTCCTTTGGTTTTACACACTGAGAGCTACCCATACAAAGTATTTGGTGGGTACGTACTTATGCCAGTGTAGCTCTTGGCAAGCATCTGCCTCCAATTACAGAATACACAAGCTCCTACACTGCCTTCAGAACCAGAATCGTGCTGATCAGATCCAAAGCACTGCAGACAAAACACTGCGCGGCTGTTTATTCACAGTACAAGCTTTATGTCTGGCAGGCTGGGCTCGTACAGACAAGAGCAGGAGGATTTCCAGGAGGAGGAGAAAGATCTGAAGAGTCCAACAGAAAGAGAGCAAGAGACAGACACTGTTACACTACCTGTCTGAGCCTCCATAGTTAAACCCAGCCCCTAGAGAATGAGTTATATTCAGCGTGTCGTAGGTTCTGAGTCCTCTGTTGTCAATCTCTCCACAGCAGACAGTCAGAAACAACAGGAGAACGACTGCAACAACATGTTCTCAGAGCACTGAGAGGGTGAAGAATGACCAGCTGTCATCTAATCACACATCAAAGCTCCAGAGTGAAGATATAAAGAGGTATGATGCGGCACAAAAATTGTATCACTATACTACATAGGCTGTTTTCACATATACTAGTGCATCAGTAATTCAATTTAAAATGTGAAACTCATATATTATATAGATGTATTACACACAGATTGATCTATTTTAAACATTCACTTCTTTCATTGTTGATGATTATGGCTTACAGTCAATGAAAACCCAAAAATTAGTATCTCAAAAATATAGAATATCATATAAGACCAATTGGTCAATTTGGCAGTGTGGGCAGCCAAGTCCTGCTGGAAAATGAAATCTCCATAAAAGATTTTTCAGGAAAAAGTGCACTGACTTTAGACTTTATTTACCACAGTGGATCATCACCAGCAGATTACATGTCTCTCCAAACCATCACTGATCATCAGTAAATTTTACATTTAATTTGTAAATCAAGGGATCAGAGTCTGGAGGAAGAGTGGAGAGACACACAGTCCAAACTGCTTGAGGTCTAGAGTGAAGTTTCCACCAATCAGTGATGGTTTGGAGAGACACGTCATCTGCTGGTGTTGATCCACTGTGTTTTATCAAGGTTAAAGTCAATGCAGTGTTTTCTCTGAAAATCTTTTATGGAGCTTTCATTTTCCAGCAGGACTTGGCACACTGTCAGTGCAGTGTTTTCACACAAAATCTTTTAGCACTTCATGCTTCCCTCTGCTGACTTCTATAGAGATGTGGATTTGAGAATGGGTAATTGCACAGAGCATGCGGAAGAATCGTTTTAAACTGGGTGGGTGTGATGTGGTCTCCTTTCAGAGCAGATGAATCTGATTCCAGGTTATGTTCAGTCAGAAACTTCACTTCTTCATTTCTTTGTTTTTACTATGAGTGAATGGAGGAGCTACTGAGCTCTGAGTTTCCCCTTCTGAAGTCTCCATTGCTCCACCAGCTGCTCGCGTTAAGTAAAACTGAGCCGGATCCTCTTTTAGAACTCCAGACAGCTTCGTTTTTTTAGAGTGAATATATTAGGCTTAGCAGGATGGGTTGTTTCAGCACACTGGTAATATTAAACACAATATTTTATCCCTTCTCCACTCAGAAATGCTTCTGCTTTCAGTTTAGAAACAAAATAATACAGACTGCCATTTTAATAACGTTTAATAACTAATGAAATTAGTGGTATAATTCTTAAAAGTCTTACAATGACAGTTATATTGTGATAATTTTTTGGCATAGTACATCATTCAGTAAAAGTAGTTATTGTGGCAGGTCTATTTGGAGTTTCATTGGTGTAGCGTGATTGGGAGTGCCGGCTAGTCCAGCCAGGGAATTGAACCCAACTCTAGTCTGCCTCAGGGAGGGTGATCTTTCCCACTATGCTACTATGCTACTCTCTAATCATGCCGCTTGCCAAGCTTTACTCTCTGCCCCATTTCTCTTAATGGACTCCCAGTCTAGTGCAAGTAGAGTGACCCACACAAAGCCATCAAACCTCCTCGGCCCTGTAACCAGCCCGCAAGCTCTTCACCCAGCCTGGCTCATCAACAGTCAGCACACACACTTGTACACACACGCCACGCAATCACGCGGACGTACGCCGGCCGCCCGGGGGACCATTACTGCTATGCACAATTACTTTCACAATATGGTTTTATAACCTCTTCAGTGGTTTAGAGGTCGCGTAAGTGTGATTGGAGTGAACTCAGGCAGGCCTGCTGAACTGCGCTCAGGTACTCCGCCAGCCACGTCTGAACAGAAATCAGTATTCGATTGGGCATTTCCACAGCAGAAAGTGCTTGAGGGCGCAAAACGCCCGGAGCCATCAGTTAATATTCATGGGGCATAAATGACCATCTCTCCAGAGTACGCTGGCGGCGGAGCCGGTGTACAATATATACACTGACTACAATAACACTGCAGCTCACGCTGGAAGAGGGAAGTTACACAGGGAAACACTGAGCGGAGGACAGCAAGCGAGGGAGGAGAGAGGAAAGTGGGTGGTGAAAGAGTGGTGAGAATAGAGCAAGGATTTGATTGTATTCAGCGACAAGTGTGTTCGCAATGTCAGAATGTTGGATATGCACCACATCATCTCATCCCCAGCTCATACTAAAGGTACTGAATAGTGGTAGTGAGGAGTGGAGTTAAGGTTGGGCAATATGTCAAAAATGTATAATTTTAGTCTATGCAATTTAATACAGATATCAATATTAAGAATACAAACAGTATTAAAAGCCACCACCCTTGGTATGGTAATAATGCACTGACAGTACTAAATATAGTCAAAATATTATATCACGGGCATCAGCAGCAGCAGATTCTTAAAAACTGCTATTCAAACGCTCTTTTATGTAAAAACACAGGGATTATTGATTTTTAGCTGTACATCATCCAATTAAACAGTATTTACACAGTGGTGGTAACAAAGTAACGACGTTACGTAAAGTTAAGCTTAGTAAAAAAAACGGTAATAAAAAGACTTTCTTTTAAAAATACTTTCTTTTTCTCTCCTGAAAACTGTTTACGTGGGTAAATAAATCGCTTCCGTTTATTTACAGTAAGCTTAGATTCCTGAATTTCTAAGAGCACTAGCATAAGTGGCTATCCGCTAGCGGTTAGTGGCTAATGCCACCCAAGAGTGCTTCAGTGAGAAACCCTGAGTGCTCCGGTAAGCCAGGGCGATATTAGCTAGCAGTTTGTCCCATGAAGCTTGTTTTAACATGGTAAACACGCAGGCTAAAGTCTGATATACTCACCTCTGAACAAAGAAAGTGCTAGCGAGTTTAGCGGCTAATGCTAACGCTGCTCCAGCAGTGCTGGTTGGGGATAGCAGCAGGCTACAGGCAGATGACACTCACCTCTGAAAGACGAAAGAGGTAGTGCACTTAGCGGGCCATGCTAATGCTGCTCCATCAGTGCTAGCCAGGGTTAGCAGCAGGCTACAGGGCGGTAATCAGTTAGTGGCTAATGGTAACACTGCTGGAGAACTAACCTGAAACTCCTGTATAATGCAGTACTTCAGCAAAGTGGCTTTAGTGTTTCTTAATACCTGACTGGTAAAATGAATATATAAGGTGCACCGGATTATAAGGTGCACTGACGATTTTAGGTCCTGTAGTAGGTCCTGTAGTATCTGTTTCTCTGTATACTTTATTATTGTCCTTCTTTCATTCTGTTCTTTAATACTTAGGACCCCACAGAAAGAGAAAACCACCACAGAACAGCTATTATTATTATTATTTGGGTGGTGGGTCATTATTATTCTCAGCACTGCAGTGATTAGCACTGATTAGCATGGTAGTGGTGTATGAGGTGTTTGTGTGTGTTGGGCTGGTTTGTACGAGTGAATCAAATACAGCAGTGCTGCTGAGGTTTTTAAACTCTGTAGAAAAAAGGAGGTTGTTACATTACAGTAGCCTGCTCCTTGATCTGTGTGTATATAATGTGTGGATAGAGATTGATACACTCCTTAGTTATATTCCAGTTCAGTTATATTGCAGTAAACAAGCCTGCAGTTCAGCAGAAGGACACGAGTGGACATCCAGGACTGCAGGGGGTCTGAAGTGAAGTGGGTAATTACAAACAGTAAGTACGTGTGTGTGTGTGTGTGTGTGTGTGTGTGTGTGTGTGTGTGTGTGTGTGTGTGTGTGTGTGTGCGCTACAGAAAAATAAAAAGAGGCACTAGAGGCATATTCAAGTGCGTCTTTATCTCCTCCACACACACACACACACACACACACACACACACACACACACACACACACACACAAATGCACACACACACAAACAGCCATGCTCAGCTCTTCAAAGAGGCAATATTCAAAGCACAGGGCATGAAAAACTGTGAAACTGCTTGAGACAGCAAAATGCATCAACAGGGCTGAAGGTGCAGCAGAGGAATAGTATAAACCTGCACAGCAGATGGAAAGATGGATTGATGGGTAGTGAAGGGAGATAGGAGGCAGCAGATAGTGGCTCATTTAAACTGATTTTCTGCATGATAAAACGATAGTTTGGCGAACAACAGATCGGTTGGCCTCTGAAGTTGCCCCATAAATCTGCAATAAACAACAGTATATACAGTACATCTATCAATTGTTGAACACCTGCTGTGGCTGGGTGTGTGTTTGTTAGCACAGCGGCTTCAACCCCAATAAGTCCAGCTGTTAGCATCCCAGCTAACCTGCTCAGACCCTTACCTGTCAGCTGAAGCCCAGAGTAATGTACAGTACCAAGTCACAAGTTTGTACACCTTGTTATTCTGCTTTATTCTCAGTTCTTAGAGCCTTTCCTTCTCTAAGGCCTGGAAGACACAGCCAAAACTAAGCTGAGAAAAAAATATTTATTTTTTAATTTCGGTCGATACAATATTATTCTGATGTTTTTTATATGAACAGTATAAATGCTGTTCACACACAGTCACTGCCAGGCTACAATAGCCTATGGTGTTCTGCCCTTTGTGCTCAGCTTGAACAACTCTCCCTCTCTCTCTCACTCAGGTTGTCTCTCGCCAACTCATGCTGTCTCTCTCTCTCTCTCTCTCTCTCTCTCTCTCTCTCTCTCTTTCTCATTCGCACCATCTCTTTCTCTCTCACACTCACGCTGTCTCTGGCTAACTTACGCCGTCTCTGTCTCTCTCTCCTGAGATATTAAAATACTGTATAAAAGCCAAATTCTACCTGACCTAAACCACACTACACTATTATTACTGCCCCCCTCTCAAAAATACAGGGAACTAGCAGCATTAAAAAAAAACATGATTAAAATATTTTTTACGTGATTTACACCACTAATATAATTTAATTAAATGTTTTCAATGTAATGCTGATATTTAAAAAAATATATTTTAAAATTGAAATGCACAAAGCAATATGCACAGGAAAACTAACTGTAGTTTAGGCACAAGCAGTGATTTTAGTTCTTTATAAAAGCACCTCAAACATACTCACTGTTTGTTCCAAGTCTCTCATGATGACAGTATGAGAATGTTGGCTGGTAAATAAATACGTTGTGATAGAATAATTGTTTTTTTTGGGGTTTTTTTGGTTACAATTTAGAGAAAGGTATCGAAAAAAGTATCGTTTAAAATTCTAAATATCGTACAGTATCAAAAATTTTAAAACCATACTCAAACAGGTCAATATGGAAAAATATTATAATCACAATATTAACAAAAATTCTAAGATACATATTTATCGTCTTTTATGAATTATGTTGGTTTTTGGCTCAAATGCTCAACACTGCTTACACCACAGGTTAATTTCTCCACCAGAACCTCCTCCACCTCCACCTGCAGATCAACCGAGCTGCAGCTGACATTTCAGGCAGAGTCAGCATCCTCCAGAAGACGAATTTATTCAGCAGTGATTACCCAGGTTGCATCTCCCAGCTCTTAGTCTAACGAGGCCGATAATGAGATGGTGCCCAGCAGCCTGTGACGGGTATAAATCACGCGGGCGATGGATGAGACGTCGCTGATGGGATTGGCTGATCTTGTTGTGGTAAGCACATTGGGGAGGGTTAAAATGCCAAAGCTTTATGTCTGCGATCTTCTCCTGACATTAACTGAAGCTAAAAGCCAGCGGCCCTTAAGCAAGATTGAATCCTGATAAACTACACACACAGACAGAGAGCAGGAAGTCACGGTTTATACTGGTCTAACACCAACACACACACACAGCAGTTTCTGGGGTTATACTCACTATACTACTATAAGAGAAAAAACTATTGATGGCCCAAAAATAAATAATATCAAGATATTTATGGTATTATACTCTTGGGGATATGACAAAACACTGAATTAAAAAATGATTTTAAGAATATATTACTGCAACTAAATTAACATTTAATTTTAATTTTAAAACAACTTAGAAAATGTTTAACTTAGGCAATGACATTTCAAATATTACATAGGAGTAACGACCTTTATAGTACAAGTACTTTAATAATGTTTTACACAATTCCTATAAAAATATTAAACTACATAACTGCTAACTAAACCAAGCATACTCAGAAATTAGTCTAGAAAATTTTTATTTTATAGTGAAACTACTGCTACAACTTTTCATTCAATAAAATCAAATATTTTATTCTATACCTACTAACTGAAAAATATAAAAAATTAAATAAAATACATGTTTTTAGGTTAGAACTTAAAAAATAAACTATAACGTTTTTTATAAAAAAAATTTTTTTTTTTAATTAACTAAAAACTACATAATTGTGAATGAATCCAATCATATTTTAAAGTTTGAAATCTTGGAAATTATGTATTTTATAGTATAACTACTGCTACAACGTTTTAAAAAATGTAATCAACTTTTTAATTTTAATATATTGTTATAACTGTTTTACAATTATAATTTTACGATTATAAAATTACATATCTATTTTTTTAATCATTTCCAATTATCCATGGAAATGAGTTCCAGTATATTTGAAATTTCACTTTTATAGCGTATCTACTGCTACAACATTTTATGTATATAAACTTACTATTGACTACTATATACCTACAAACCACCTACAAAAAAAATCATGCCTGGATATAACGTTTTTGGAGAACTGGAAATGATTACTTTTACAGTAAAGTACAGTTTCATGAAATTACAATTCACTATTTAATTATATAATTACTAATACAACAATTTCAAATTAAACTTGGAGAATTTGGAGTACTGGAAAAGTTAACTTTTTCACTTTTTTCCACTTTTCACTTTCACAAATTACTATGAACTATTAAATTATTTAACTACTTAGTAAACCTTTTTTAACTCAATTTAGAAATTAGTTTTAGAGAACTTTAAAAATGTGTTACAACATTACAGCTGCACTACTGTTGGGATCATTATATATATATACCTTAAAGCAGAAAGTGCTCCTGCTTTAACAGCTGAACAGTAGCCACTTCACCACCCTGGGTATCAAATCTACACCCGTAATCAAAAGGCCAGAGCTAAATTTGGTTTAAATATTTAATGGATTTTTTTTTCCTCAATTTCATTCTTCTTTTTGGGCTGGTTCATACCTGCACTCACACAGTTATTCTAACTTAATGCTCAGTTTCACATCAGTTTTGCACTTATTGAGTTATATGTTCTGAACTTTGCACTTCAGGGTTAGATGCTAACTGCTTTTCATTGGTTTGCACTGATACTTTCTCACTGACAATAAAGTTGAATCTAATCTAATAATATTAAAACTCCTACAGAAAGAGCACAGTGTTCGGACCCCTAATAAATCTGGCTCCTATTCTTCTCACAAACACAAATTTGTCATTGATTGAAAGTGCCTGGTACTGCATGCTTTGGTTATCGCTGCTGATAAGTGCAGTTTCTGCCGGTTAACCATGATAAAGTACCGGAGGCTTCTGATTGATTGAGGCCTTATGGCTTCGGGGGAAAAGAGCAGGGCAAAGTAGAGGATAATGAGATTTGGTGTCAGCGTGCAGGCAGACAGCACGCGGGCACAGGACGGATGGGGGACGGAGGATCGTCCGGGAGAATGAAAGGGGACGGTCCACAAAAGCCATCTGTCTGATCTCTTTAGTCGGCTGATCAATTAGCTCTGGGCGCTGCTGGCCTGTCGCTGGTTACGGACGTGCTCAGTGAAAGGTGAAAGAAGTGTCTGAGGTTCGGATTTCTGAGCTCCCATAGAGAGTTCGACTTTATATTAGCTTTGAAAGATTATGAGCGGTTCTCTTTAAATCCTGGCCTGAGGAGGAGATTACAGCTGCTGTTATGTACTTGTTGGTGTCATGTGATACCTGTGGAAAGTGAAAACTTGCAGCCATAACTAAAGTGACAGAACATGTGAATGGGAAATGAATCAGATCAGGCATCAGGCACGTCCGTGTGGATGAGTTTCAGAATGCGGCTGATATCAGCAGAAAATGCTGGATGATGGAATATGCTAAATTAATCTGATCTTGTAACAGATCTAGGCTGAAATTGCTCACCATCACTCACACTCACACACTGCAAGGTGATGCTGTTAGCTGTGCGCTTCTTCCTGTGGGGTAGTTGAAAGTTTAGGTTAGCCTATTTTTAGATACTCATTTAAAGGGGACATATTATACCTCTAAGGACCAGTGAGTTTTTTGGCTCTCAGTCACATGACATCATGTTCAGTAGCTCCTCCGTTTCCACTCGCAGTTGTGTTTACATGGATCTCCATGGAAATGTGCGCCCAAAGTGTAATTACGATGCGTGGCAGTGGATAAATAGCTATTTTATCAACCGTGAGGTGATGTAACTCAGAGATTCAGCCTGTAATTTTCCCAGAAGACATCTGAGAAAAACACATACATGGTCGTTCTGGACAGAAATAAAATCAAAGAGGACCCCCCCCCCCACATAAAAGAGAAAATTACCCCAGGCCCCCCTGAGAAACTAATCAAATCCAGATTGGGTTTAGGTCTAAACACAAACACATACACCCCATACATACGGAGATACAGTAAATTAGCAGCCTAATTTATAGCAACTCCATGTTCCTGACTGGGGCTATATTAAGTGTGGTTAAACTGAGAAAAAGCCACTAAAAGGACCTTTAAAATATGTTCTACACTCAAGTTCTTGAATGCCACACTGGAGATCTCTGATTAAAGGGACAGTGAACAAAAGCTTTTAAGTAAGAAGAAAAAAGAAGACTGGATTCATGGGTTCAGAGGAAAAGCCAGGAAAATCTGACAGGATAAAACACAGTGCAGGCAAACTGTGGGAAGACACTGCCCCCTGCTGCCCACTCAAATGTCCTGCACCTTCAGGACTCTATAATGAGCAGAACGCACCTAATCACAAGCACACCATTCTACACAACTGTGTCTCTGGGCTGTGTATATTCTATCACTCCTGTCAGACTGTAAAAACTATACATAGTCTAGATTAGCTCAAATTCATACTGGATTAAAATCACTCCTGTCAGACTGCAAAAACTACACATAGGGTATAAAAACTAAAACTGCAGATTCATACTGGATTAAAATCACTCCCGTCAGACTGCAAAAACTACATGTAGGGTATAAAAACTAAAACTGCAGATTCATACTGGATTAAAATCACTCCCGTCAGACTGCAAAAACTACATGTAGGGTATAAAAACTAAAACTGCAGATTCATACTGGATTAAAATCACTCCCGTCAGACTGCAAAAACTACATGTAGGGTATAAAAACTAAAACTGCAGATTCATACTGGATTAAAATCACTCCTGTCAGACTGCAAAAACTACACATAGGGTATAAAAACTAAAACTGCAGATTCATACTGGATTAAAATCACTCCTGTCAGACTGTAAAAACTACACAAAGTCTAGATCACCTCAAATTCATACTGGATTAGTATTGCTCTACAATTATTACTGTCAGTCAATAAAAAATAAAACTGCACAATCGCTACACACAAACATATAAAACTACATTGAGTGCACATCAGATTCATACTGGATTGAATTACTCCACTATTACTACTGTCAGCCTGAAAAACACTATATACAGCGCACATCAAAATCTTACCCTTATTATTATTTTTAGACTGAAAAACACTACACACAGTGTACATCAGATTCATACTGGATTATATTACTAAACTATTATTACTTTGAGTCTGAAAAACACTATACACAGTGCACATCAGATTCATACTGGATTATATTACTAAACTATTATTACTTTGAGTCTGAAAAACACTATACACAGTGCACATCAGATTCATACTGGATTAAATAACCCCACTATAATTACTGTCAGACTGATAATAAATAGTGCAGAAATGATCCATCCTGAATTAAAAATCACTTTATAGACTGTAATATTACACATGATTTATATAACCTCATCGCTTAAATTACAGATAAAGCTAATAGAGGGTTCAGCAGAGCATGTTGCTGAAACTAGGCCAGTGTGCTCAGTTCCGGTGTGGGTATGCAGAGTACAGTGTGGCTGGTTTGTTTTGCTTGTGTTGGCTAGAACTGGCTGTGGTCCGTGCTGCTGGTTTTCCCCTGCTTACCCAGGAGTTGGATACTAACTGTGAGAGACTTTCCCTTGTGGTGAGTGAAACTGCTCACTATAGCATTCATCTCTCCACCCATCATTAGTCCTTAGTCATGTTATGCAGGTGAACTGCAGCTTCCAGAGTGACGCATCATATACTTTTACACCCCTACATACTGTACACACACAGTCTGTAACGTTTAACTCACGGTTGGATAATTTTGAGTCATCTTGTGACACTCTAGCACATAGACTATTAAAAAAGTGACTTGAGTAGAAGCTGAAGTGTTCTTTATGCTCCACACTTAAGTAGAAGAACTCAAAAGTATTTAAATATTTAAGTACTTAAGTATTGCTGAAGTAGTTTATAGTAAAAGGTAGTAGTGAAGTACTGAAAGTAAAAGTACAGTACTGTTATTAGTGTAGTTATTATTAAGGAAGAACAGGAGCAGTGAGATCTTCTTATAAGATCAGCTTGATCTCTTGATTCACTCAATGATGAGGAGCTTCATCAAACCCTGTAAAACAGTGCAGAACATCTACCGCTCTGAGTTTAGTGATAATGTGGGTTTAGAATCATTCCTAACATTTCTATAAATGTAATGAGTAACAATGCAGCACATAAACACTAATGTATCAGAGTAAAAGTATTAAACTCATCCAAAATATGTAGTGAAGTAAAAGTGAAAGTAGTAGAAAAACAATACTTCAGTAGATACAGATACAAAATTTAGTGCTTAAGTACAGTAGTGTAGTAAAAATAATACTCTAGTATATATATATATATATATATATAATATATATATATCAAATATATATATATCAAATATATATATATCGGTACATTATTTTAGTACTTAAGTATAGCAATGGAGTAAAAATAATACTCGAGTAGATACAGATACAGTATTTTAGTACTTAAGTATAGACGTAAAGCAGACTAATACTCCAGTAGATACAGATACAGCATTTTAGAACTTAGGTACAGTAGTGAACTAAAAGTAATACTTCAGTAGATACAGATTCAGTATTTTAGTACTTAAGTACAGTAGTGATGTAAAAATAATACTCCAGTAGATACAGATTCAGTATTTTAGTACTTAAGTAAAGTAGTAAAGGAAAAATAATATTCCAGTAGATACAGATACAGCATTTTAGTACTTAAGTACATTAGAGAGGTAAAAATAATACGCCAGTAGATACAGATATAGTATTTTAAGTACAGTAATGAAGTAAAAAATAATACTAAAGTAGAAATACAGTATTTTAGTACTTAAGTACAGTATGGAATAGTTCTACTTCCTTACTTTACATCTCTGGATATATCGTATCATTATGGTTATCGCCAGTTTCATTCAGTTTACTGCAAATAAAGACATATAACATTTCACTTACTGTGTTGGCCAAGTCCACGTTGCCTCCTCCCACAGGAGCGCTGCGTCCCGAAGGCTGGGAGAGGAACCTATGTAGGCCGGATGGAGACTCTGAGACACTGCTTGGCTGTTCCAGGAACTTCTGCAGCAGCACTGAGGACTGCTGCCGTGGATGCTGAGGAGGAGACGGCAGGTCTGGGCTCTGAAGGTCTCTGGCTCCTGAGTCATACTCCCAGCTTTCTTTAGCCCCTGAGAGAGCACCTAGATATAGAGTATATAGACAGGTGTTGGCACAGCATCTTTATCAAAGTTATTGGGGTCCACCTGACATTGGTGATCTGGGGATCATTTCAAGTAGACTGTGTCAATGTGGGCAGTGTGCAAAATCCTGCTGGAAAGTGAAATCTGCATCTCCATTAAAGTTATCAGCAGAGGGAAGCATGAAGTGCTGTAAGATTTTGTGGGAAAACAAAACTGCACTGACTTTCGACTTGATAATAAAACAAATCATCTGCTGCATCAACACCAGCAGATGACATGTCTCTCCAAACCATCACTGATCATCAGTAAATTTTACATTTTATTTATAAATCAAGGGATCAGAGACTGGAGGAAGAGTGGAGAGACACACAGTCCAAACTGCTTGAGGTCTAGTGTAAAGTTTGAAGAGCCATGTCATCTGCTGGTGTTGATCCACTGTGTTTTATCAAGTCTAAAGTCAGTGCAGTGTTTTTCCTCTGCTGACAACTTTTACAGAGATGCAGATTTCATTTTCAGGCAGGACTTGGCACACTGCCCACACTGCCAAAAATATCAACTGGTCTTATTTATAATATTCTAAATTTCTGCTGAGATATTGATTTTTTATTTTTTTTTGGCTGTAATCCATAATCATAAACAATAAAATAAATAAACACTTAAAACAGATCACTCTGTGTGTAATACATCTATATAATATATGATTTTCACATTTTAAACTAAATTACTGAAATAAAGTAACTTTTTAATGATATTCAAATTTTTTGACATGCACTAGTATAGTGTTCTAAGTGTAGCTGTAACATTTCTCCTTCACAATCCACCCACCCAGGCTGTTCTCGCTGCTGGTGGGCCAGGAGGCGATGCGCTCTCGGAGCCTCCTCTTGTCCGATTCGCTGGACAGGAGGGACAGCAGGCCCTCCTCTTTGCGGATTTCGCTGACCAGCTGCATGCGGCAGCGAGTGAAGTCCTCGAACGAAATCCTCCCTAACTGGTCCGCGCCCAGCTGGCACATGATCTCAGCCACAGAGTCCTCCATGTTCAGCTGCCTGCACACCATCAACAGGTCATTTCTGTGGGTGGGGGAAAAGGAAAGTGGAAGGAGAAAAAAAAAAAGAAATGGTGATCCTCCATCACTCTGGAACAGGGTAAATGTGGACTCATCAGACCTTCACATGACCTTCTTATATTGCTCCAGAGTCCTTTATCCGTCCAAGCAAATTGAAGCTGTTTTTGCTGGTTAGCCTCACTGATTAGTCCCAATCCCTTGAGTTAACTTCACACTGTGCATGTGGAAATGCTCTTACTTTCACTATTAAACATATCTCCGAGTTCTAGTGTTGATTTTTTACAATTTTCATAGCATTTTTTTTAAATATAATTTTATTTCAATTCAATTCAATTAATATTTCCCCATTTTCTCCCCAATTTAGCACAGCCAATTACCCAACCCACTCACTAGGACTCCCCCTATCACTAGTAATGCCCCAACACACCAGGAGAGTGAAGACTAACACATGCTTCCTCCGATACACGTGAAGTCAGCCACCACTTCTTTTAGAGCAGCCAGCGCGCTTGGGGGAAAGCGCAGCGACTCGGTTCAGATATGTCAGCTCACAGACGCCCTGTGTTGTGGACACCACCCTGGGAGTGATGTGGGTAGACAGCGCCATCTACCCACCCGGAGGGAGCAGGGCCAATTTTGCTTCCTCTGAGCGCCGGTAGCTTGATGGCAAAGCTGAATTTTTTATAGCATTTCACCAAACGTTTAATTGATATGCCAATCATGATCATTCAATTTTTTTTCTAACCAAATTCCTTCTTGGAAAATGATGTTTTCCCAATGTCCTTCCACTTTTTAATAATACGTTGAACAGTTTTTAACCCCAAATGCCAATAATTTGACCCTTATTTGTCTTGTCCATATAGCAGTAGCCTTGTTTAGCGTGAACTATTGGCTATACTGTCCCTACAATTACCAGTCACACTGCAAAGCTTTCAGACAATGTGCACAGACATGGACAAAAGGAACATATAGTACAGAGCTTCAAGTATCTGTATTTAATTTTAAGCACAAATGAGCCTCAAAATGGTATATGCCAAAACAGCACTTAATTCATTTTACTGTACACATAGAAAAACATCCTTTGCCATTTTTGACATAGTTTTGACATAATTCCATAGAATGTTACAATTATTTTTTCTTGTTTTACAAAACTGACATTTTGGAGTAAAAATTTTGAGATGTCTGTGAAAGTGATGATCTCCAACAAAGTGAAAAGTCAGATAAAAATGATAAACACTACTGTAGCTTGATGATTTTACACATGCCAGGTTTGTGCAGACTATCTTGCATTGTGCCTCAATTCTCTTTGGCCAATCAGTGCTCTGCAAGGTTTATACAACACGTTTTGGTGCTTTTTAGTCTGGCGTGGAACAACAAGCAAGCAGGTACTAAAGGCCAAGAAGAGTAGTATAAGAACCATGCAGTGGAAAACAGCCAGGAAGAAAACCGGGCGTGGCTCACCAATGCCAATTCTCACAGGACTGGAGACTGCGTGATGTGTGATGATTAGCTAAAGCTCATTTATCCACTCTCTCACCTGGGCGTGAGGACAAGGCAAACATTTACTTACAGTCTATTAGAGCAGCTCAGCTTCAATGCTAAATAGCTCTTCACACCCAGCCAAACCTCAACTGAGTGACTCACTGACCGAGATCACAGACATTTCCACACAAATAGAACACAAACATAAACACAGGCAAATCTGTCCTTTACTGTTCAGATTTACTGTTTTACTCATGTAGAAACGATTCATAGTGATATGAAAAAGTCAGAGCCACGTGATTGGCTCTTAAAGGACCAATCTCAACCCCCTGGCAGTTTGGCATCAGCATGAATGAGCATGAATGTTTCAGTTGAGTAATGATAGTTCTTAATTCATGTATAGTATACTATTAACCGGAGTATTCTCAGATTTCTAAGTGGAGCTACAGTATACTGGATCTATCTATACTTAGGAGACACATTCTTCTGTACTGTTCTACTGTATGTCCATCCATCCATCCATCCATCCATCTATCCATCTATCCAGTCACTCATGACCATAGGTGAGAAAAGGAACGAAGATAAATTGGTAGATTGAGAGCTTTGCTTTTTTTTTTTGTTTAGCTTCCTTTTCGTCACAACAGTACGGTAAAGCGAGTGCAATACCACCCCTGCTTAGCCAATTCTCCGGACAATCTTGCGCTCCATCCTTATTATGGCTGCATGATATTGGGAAAAGTTTACATTGCAAATGTTAATTTTTCAGCAATATATAATCGCGATATTAAACAATGCAGGGCCCATGACGTCACCATCCTGACCCTGACGTCCTGACGTCACCACCCGCGCTCTGTCTCGCATCTGGACAGGTCAAGAGCTGAATCAGTGCCAAGCTCAACTGAAAACCCGAGGAAAACAGCAAAAAAGCAGTAATCAGCCCTTTAATCAGGCATTTAAATTGCTTTTTAAAAGCTAAATAAGAGCGTTTTTCTGGGATTAAAAGAGTAATTCAGTGGAAATATCTGCACAAATCTGTGCTGGACTGCGGTTACCTAGTGTTTACTCCTGCCCCCCCCCTCACGCTCTTGTGTCAAAAATCTAAACATTGGAAGGTTTACGTGTTTGACGTGTTTGATTTAATTGCCGTAAGGGACATCGTCCTAATCCTGATTCAATCAAATATTATTCAATAACAAAGCAAAAACAGAATAAAACAACATACACTTTATAGACAAAGGTATTGAGAAAGCATTGCATCGTTACACAATCCATCGCAAGGAAAAACATGGCCATAGTACTTACAAAGTACTTGTAAATAGGACTTAAACAAATATTTATATATGGAGCAGTTATATTAGGTGCATTTGGCATTGTTAATACAGTTAAAAAAACATTGTAATCAAAATGTGTTCCAAGTATCGGGGAAAAAAAATCCAGAATCGCGAACTGAATCATATCGTGAGCAGTTTGCATCTTTACACCCCTATTGTTTACACTTTAGAAAAAACAAATTATTTTCTTATTCTCCATCTGTTTAAAATATTGTGAAATTGAAAAATGAATTGTGACCTCAGCATCGTGAATTAAAACTTGAACAGAGTGTATTGTTATACCCCTAATTGGGACAGCTCCACATTCCACATTGTTTCTTCTGAAATCAAGGGTTTACCCTGCTTTTGTTGGAGTAACTGGCTTTCTACTAGATTTTGAATCATTGTTGTAAGGATCTGATTGCACTCAAAGACGTATTGAGCATTTTGCTGCATTGGCTGTAAGGTTAATATCTCTTGAGCAGGCCTGTGAGGCCAGTGCACAGACTTTTAGCCACTTCCTGTGCATAAAGTGTATTCCTGGAGCTGCTTACAGACGTGACGTCACATGCGAGTGTTTGATGTTCCTCAGAACACACGCCTCCAACTTTGAGCACATTTAGATCACACAGAGGTGAGAATGTTGGTGATGGTGGTTTGAGAGCACTGCTCAACAAAACCCACAGTGCTAAATTTACTCTTACAGAGCAAGGACACCAATTAACAGTGTAATAAGCCTGACTGATATGATTTTTATTTCTGACAGCATTATTTAAAAAATATATAAACTGCACATCGAATTACAGAATTCAACACCAGCTATATTACCAGCATAAATACAGACATGTAGCGTTGCTTGGACACTGCAATTAAACAATTTTTTGACCTTATATTCATTTAAAAACACACATTTTCAATATATAAGTAGCCAATTTAGCATCTGACGGTAGGGGTAATGTATCCATTCAATAGCGCCCACTCAATAACGTTTTGTGAATAAGGTAGCTGACCTTTTACCTTTCATTACACTGGTAAAAGGCCACTTAAAAACTTTATTTAGTAATGTAATGCATTTGTTGGAAATTGAGAATAATATCCAATAGCAGCAGGAGGCAATGAACATCTGGAATGTTATGAAGTGTAGCTGGACTTTTACACCAATTTACAGGCATTTTACACCATTGGTGTTATACATTAATGTATCCATTCAATACCTATAGTAGCTAGGTGTTAGTTTAGTGCTTTGTACATGTATGTGTAATGTGTATGATTAACATTAACGTTATATATTCAAAACTGTAGTAGCTAGGATGTAATTTTATTAACACCAGCTACTTTACCAGCATAAATACAGATATGTATTGTTACTGTAAAATGTTTTATTAACTCTTCTGTGTCCTTATATCGCTTTTAAACAGACTTTTCAATAATGTAGTAGCTACGTTATCAAATAATCTTAGGGGTTTGCAGTAATATCAGTATTTTGCTGACTTATATATGGTAAAAAAAAAAAGCTTTTAGTAAATGAAAAACACGACCAGAGAGTGTCTAAGGTAGATTACACTGGGATAAAAACACTGTAAAAGCACTTAAAGTCATTAAAACTGAAGACCAATTTACAGGCATTTTACACCATTGGTGTGATACATTAATGTATCCATTCAATACCTATAGTAGCTAGGTGTTGGTTTAGTGCTTTGTACATGTATGTGTAATGTGTATGATTAACATGAGCTACATGAGCTACTACAAACTTACTTGGGTATTGCAAAGTGTGTTACTGCCTCGACTGTGCCCCTATATTTCTTTTAAACAAACTTTTCAATAAGTGGCTACTTAAGCAAATAATGTTAGGGGTTAGCAGTAATTTCAGTTGTTTGCTGACTTATATTTGGTAGGAAAGCAACTTTTTGTAAAATAAAAACAGTACCATGGAGTGTCTTTAAGATAGCTGACGCTTTCCCCTTCATTACACTGGGATAAAACCATTATATAAGCAACAAAAGTCATTCAAACTGAAATTGTTTAGGAATTTAATTCATGTGTTGGGAAACTAGTTGGAAATTGGGAGTAATAACTAACAGCACCAGTGGGTGATGAACATCTGGAGTGTTATAAAATGCACCTGGCCTTACTAAATTCAGCACAAAAAGCTTTTTGACATTGTTACTGTAAGATTATATTCAATACTTAGGGATATTCTAAACACTGTAGAAGCTAGTTTATTGTAGGGTGTTGTTGAATCCTGCAATTTGACTGTGTATGACTAACACCAGATACTTCTGTAAAGTGTGTTATTACCTCTTTTGTGTCTCTATACTACTTTTGAACACACATTGTCAATACGTAAGTAGATAATTTTCCATATGATGTTAAGGATTAGCAAAAACTTTGGTTGCTTGTTGACTTACATTTAGGAAAAAAACAACTTACACTGTGATAAAGCCACTTTATGAGCAACAAAAGCCATTTAAAAGGAATTCATGCATGTGTTGGTAAACTAGTTGGAATAGTGAGTTTATATTCTATATTAATGTATCTATTTAACACTGTATTAGCTAGGTTGGGTGTTGTTTTAGTACTGTGTACATGTTTATTGCTGTAGGTGTTATTTAAACCTGCAGCTTTTACTGTGTATGATTAACACCAGCTACTTTACCTGCATGAACATAGATATGTATCATTAACTGGGTACTGTAAATTGTTTTATTACCCTTTTTTGTGCCCTTAAATATCTTAGAAACATACTTTCAATAGGTAAGCAGCTACCTTAGCAAATAAGGTTGGAGGTTGGAGGTTTTAGTTGTTTGCTGACTTATATATGGTAAAAAAAAGCTTTTTGCAAATGGAAAACAGGACCAGAGAGTCTCTTTAAGGTAGATTACACTGGGATAAAAACACTTTATAGGCAACAAAAGTCATTCAAACTGAATTTGTTCAGGAATGTAATGCATTTATTGGGAAACTAGTTGGAAATTGTGAGTAATAACTAACAGCACTAGCAGGAAACAAACATCTGGAGTGTTATGAAATGCACCTGGACTTTTTGCCTTTTATCACTGTTATTACCCCTTTTTGTGCCCTTAAATTCCTTAGAAACATACTTTCAATAGGTAAGTAGCTACTTTAGCAAATAAGGTTGGGGGTTAGCAGTAATTTCAGTTGTTTGCTGACTTATATATGGTAGAAAAGATTTTGCAAATGAAAAAGAGGACCAGAGAGTCTCTTTAAGGTAGATTACACTGGGATAAAAACACTGTATAAGCATTAAAAGTCATTAAAACTGAATTTGTTTAGAAACTTAATGCATTTATTGGGGAAACTAGTTGGAAATTGGGAGTAATAACTAACAGCACTAGCAGGGAATAAACATATGGAGTGTTTATTTAAGTATACATTTAATATTAATGTAACGTTGTATATTCAAAATTGTAGTAGCTAGGATGTAATTTTACTGTGTATGATTAACACCAGCTACTTTACCAGCATAAATACAGATATGTATCGTTACTGTAAAATGTTTTATTAACTCTTTAGTGTCCTTATATCGCAAATAATCTTAGGGTTTTGCAGTAATTCTAGTTGTTTGCTGACTTATGTATGGTAGAAAAGCTTTTTGTAAATATAAAAGAGGACCAAAAATCTCTAAGGTAAATTACACTGAGAAAAAACACTGTAAAAGCACAAAGTCATTCAAACTGAATTTGTTTAGAAACTTAATGCATTTATTGGGAAACCAGTTGGAAATTGTGAGTAATAACTTACAGCACCAGCAGGCAATGAACATCTGGAGTGTTATGAAGTGCACCTGGACTAAATGAATTCAGCACAAAAGGCATTTTAACATTGTTTATTTAAGATTTTATTCAATATTAAGATATATTTTCAACTAGGATGTAATTTCACTGTATGTAATTAACACCAGATACTTTACCAGCACATATACAGTCATATAGCGTTACTTTAGTGCTGTAAAATGTTTTATTACCTCTTTTATGCCTTTATATTCCTTTTAAACACACTTTTTCATTAAATAAACAGTTAGTTTAGCATTTAACGTTAGCTAAACTAGCGGTTAGCCAGGTAACGTTCCAGCAGCCACTCTAACGTTACTAAGTTACCTACTAGCTCGGAAGTCTGTAAGTTAGCTACTGAACTGAACTGACTTCAACTTAAATCTTAATTTATTCATTTTACACTAAACCATACGCAGCCTAAACCTGTAGATAAACTAATCTGTCTTAAATAAGAGCGATGTTTAAGGCTCGATTTAAAGATTAAAATAATAAGCCAAAAAGTCACAAAAAAGTGAGAGAAGCTGGTTAACTTCTCCTGCAGAGAGCGAGAGAGAGAGTAAACACGAGGCTGGCTCATTAACAGCTAACTTACTTTTAGGCTGTTTTTATTCAATTTAAAGCGTTAATTTAATACTAAACCGCTGCTAGAGGTTGTCAGGCAGCTTCTCGTGTTAAAATTACCTGTTAATGTACCCGTCTCCGTCCCCGTCGCAGGTCTGGAACAGGCGGCGGATCCGCTCCTCCTCGCCGGTGCTGGACGTGTCGCTGCTGCCGCTGCTGGGGCTCGCCTCGGCGGCCGCCGCCATGATCTCTTCCCCGGCAGGAGGGAGGCACAGCCCGGCTCCCCGAGCTCAGCGTGAGAGTCACATCCAAACCACCGGCTTTACACTTTTAAACAGATAAAAATGGGGCTTACCCTAAAAATAAAGGTCTTTTCAACTTAAAAACTTAAATAAAACTGAAAATGTAAACATTTCTTGTTTTGTGCGGCTGAAACAGTTGAGTTAAGCTGAGTTACAGTTGAGTAAGTTAAAGTGGGCTGGTCCTCAGTTTAAACTGAGGGCTGTACATTTAAAACAGTGCCACATGTTTGGGAACGAGAAAGTTAATCAAGTTGTGGCCAGCACTTGATTATCTCGTTCCCACGACTTAATAAGTCGTGGCCACAAATTGTGATCTTGTTTCCACACTTTAATAAGTTGTCGAAATGACTTCAATCAATCAATCAACCTTTGTTTTGACTCGGAAGTACATTGAGGGCAACTAATTTCCTAATTTTCAATGTTAGCCAATCATTTACAAATAACCTTACATGTTTTGACATGACAAAGAGAATAATAACTAAATTTAATCATTTTAAAATACTTAATTATCTCGTTCCCAGGCCTCCATAAGTCCCCACAAATTAATTATCCCATAGCCACGCCTTAATAAGTCACACGCATTACTTAATTATCTTGTTCCCACGCCTTAATAAGTTGTATAGCCAAATAAAGCAGTGTTCCTGCTCCAAAATCAGGTGAGGGATGGACTACAGGGTGCATGGCCATATGTAGTCTTTAACTTAACCAGGGGAGGGAGCTATTGTAACAGGTTAAAAAAAATGGTACTTTATCAGAATGCAGTCTTTTGGCCTATAAAAGCATAGTATTGTTAGTTGTTTTGACTAATTATTATATTTATGTATATTTTTTACATTTATTAAAGAGTTCAGAGTACATATGAATCCTATTTTTCCAGCCTAATCACTTTTTATTCTCACATTTTTTCTGTCACGACAAGCTGTACAACAGGGTGGACAATTTGAGCAAAAATTGTCATTTCATGAAAATGTCACTAAAAAAATGTTGAATTGTTCATCGTTACTTTGATTTGTCTCAGAAATACATTTTTCTAAAATTATTTTATTTATGAAATTATTTATCATATTGTCTCAGTAATTAGCTGAATTAGCTTAATAACTGTCTCAGTAATTAGCTGAGTTAAAGCTTAATATTAATATTATTTATTGCTGAAAAGAAAACAGCATGAAGTTTTTTTGTTTTTGTTGTTAATTTCTCAAAGGGGCGTTACTTTCTCTGACATGTTTAAATAGTTTAATATTTTATTGAATTAGCTGAACAAATCATTTAAATGCCTTAATTATAAAAAGCATATCCAGAGTTAGCACACCAGGCTACAGGCCTTGTCTAACATAGTTCATAATTGTACCCTCAAAGGTACAATGTTGGTCTTTACAGGGTCAGATTTGTTCTCTCTGAAGTACAAAGTAATTTCTAACAGAAATAAGTACGAATTTGTACCATTTAACCAGCCAAAGGGTACATTCAGTATTCTGTATCACTGTACTAATAAACAATATATATATTAATTGCACATTTTTTATTTTAAAGCCAGACAATTTTGGATCATCAAGTTTTGAGCCATATTTAGTTGATGATAATGTTTATAATTTTTAAATTCTTTGCTGGCACAAAAATCATGGGTACAAAAAAGGACTTTCACTGAAAGGTACTTTTTTGTACCTCAATATAAGGTACGGCCCCAGCGACAAGCTTTGTACTCTTTTAAGTACTAATCTGTACTTACTTTTCTTAGAGTGTGCGTTACAGAGTGCTAACACTGTGGTAAGGATGTTGGATGAGGGCAGTAGCCTGGCGTGCTAATTCTGTGATATTGATGTTGGATTAGGCCAGTAGACTTCCCTGCTAATTATATGGTAACAAAGTTGTATATGGCCACTAGCCTTGCATGCTACTTCTGTGGTAACAAAGTTTTATATGGACACTAGCCTTGCATGCTACTTCTGTGGTAATGATGTTGGATGTAGCCTAGTATGCTAACATTTTATTAGGAAAGTGAGAGGAAACTGGTAGCTAGCATGCATGCTAAAAACAGATTAGAGATGTGGAATGAGGCTTGCAGTCTGGAGTGCTAGTTCATCAGTGGTGATGTTGGACAAAGTCAGTAGCCTGGCATGCTAACAGTGTGTAAGAGATGTGGGGTGAGGCTGGTAGCTGGCATACTAATGCATCAGTAGTGATGTTGGACAAAGCCAGTAGCCTGGCATGCTAAAAGTGTCTTCACTTGTGGTGTATTAATGCCCCAGTGGCAATGTTGGACAAGGCTGGTTGTCTCCCATGCTAAATATGCCATGTTTCATGCCACAGCACCTTTTTAACATAAAGTATTGGCAATAGATTATAGGATATTCTGGAGCACCATAAACAAACTGGTACATTGAGCTGTGGAGCAGTAAATCTTTTTTGGTATGTTGATCATCCAACATCCTGACCTCACTAATGCTCTTGGTGCTAAATGCAATCAAATCCAATCCAGCCTTACCAGGACAGTAGAGACAGTTACTTCAACAAAGACAGAATAACACTTATCTTAATACACTTTATTTTGGAAAAAAGAAAGAATTAGCAAGTGCCCCAATATTTTACATAAATATATGGCTCTGGAACAAAATAAGAGACCACTTTAAAAATGATGAGTTTCTTTGATTTTACCAAATCGAAAACCTCTGGAATATAATCAAGAGGAAGATGGATGATCACAAGCCATCCAACCAAGCTGAACTGCTTGAATTTTTGCACCAGGAGTGGCATAAAGTTATCCAAAAGCAGTGTGTAAGACTGGTGGAGGCAAACATGCCAAGATGCATGACAACTGTGATAAAACCATGGTTATTCCACCAAATATTGATTTCTGAACTTCTAAAATTTTATGAACTTGTTTTCTTTGCATAATTTGAGGTCTAAAAGCTCTGCATCTTTTTTGTTATTTCAGCAATTTCTTATTTTCTGCAAATAAATGCTCTAAATGACAATATTTGGGAGAAATGTTGTCTGTAGTTTATAGAATAAAGCAACAATGATCCTTTTACTCATATATAGATACATGTATCTATAAATAGCAAAATCAGAGAAACTGATTCCGAAACTGAAGTGGCCTCCTGGGCTGTTTATGATTTACTTGGAAGGTAATAAAAGGTAAGTTGGCAGGTGTTGGATAAACATTGTTTCACTCAGGTCAAGATATTATTTACAGGTAAATTGTATATTTTTTATATTAGTTTTCTTAATTACTTGCCTGATTAAATAAAGAATAAATAAAATAATAAGAATAAATAAATAAATCGATATGTTATGAAACGTAAAGAAACTGTAAAGCAATGATTCTTTTTCAAACTCCTTTCGATTTTTTTGTAGTGTAGAAAGTTGAAGGTCAGTGGAAAATGTACACACACAAAGTGATATTTAGGTGAATATATTTTATTGTGTAGAAAAGTATAAAAACGTTTTTTTCAGTTTTTTTATCTCAGTCACATAACATGATTTATTCATTTCGAAAAAAATGTGCAGTAAACATGAAAACGCAAAACACAACAGTAAATAAATACATTTCTTAATAAATAAACCAATAAATAAATCAATCGATAATATATAAATAAATAAATATCATTTCATGAAAAAGGGAATGTACATCGTGCCTAAGCTACAACATTTTTGGAACTTTTTTGAGGTTAGCATATCGCTGCCACGGAAAAACCTCACGTCTCTATTTTTTTCACTTTTGAAAGTAATTTTTTAAAATGTAATAAATAAAAAAAAATATTTTTTATACTGAGTCCAAATTTTGTGATTTAGCGATTGGACCAGTAGAAATCATTCCGAAAATCATTTAAAGTTAGAAAGTTTTTTTTCCTTCTTTTTTTGTAAAAAAAAGTTGGAGATGCGAGTTTTTTTTTTGTTGTTGATTTGTGGTATGTTTGAGATGACCTCAGGCTGTGTGTGTGAGTAAGATGATCTGCCTGCTCTCTGTTGGGTGGTGCTGGTTGATGTGTCGGGTCAGTCCCGGCGAGGAGAAGAAGTGTTCCCCGCAGAAGCGGCACGGGAACACGGCTGGAGCCCTCGCTGTCTCCGCGGCTGAGCCTCTGGTGGAAAGTTCTAAAGGGCGCTCAGGGGTGGGTAGACGCGGCTCCGCGGCGCTGAGACCGGGGGACGGTGCCTGATTGGCGCTGGCAGCCTTGCGGCCGTGGAGGGCCAGGTGCTTCCTCAGGTAGGCTTGGCGGCGGAACCGCTTGGAGCACTGCGGGCAGCCGAAGGGAGTGTCGTCCTCGGAGGGAGGAGAGCTCTGCTGCGGCTGTGGCTGCGGGCTCAGCCGGCTCTCCGCGTCGCTCAGGCCGGCGGCGCCCTTTGGCTTGTGCCAGCGGCGGTGCGAGGCGAGGTTGGCCGGGCAGCTGAAGGCCTTGTCGCACTCGTCGCAGCGGTACTCGACACGCACGATGCGGGAACACTTGTGGTGCGCCAGGCTGAGGGGGTCCGGGTATCTCTCCTTGCACAGTTGGCACATGAACTCCCCCAGAGCACCGCTGGAGCCAAAACTCCGCTTGGGTACCTCCTCAGGTTCCTCCTCCTTGATGCGAAGCCCCAACACGGGGGATGTGGTCACCTCGTCCCGCGTGGTTGACCTTCTCTCCTGGGTGGATGATGAGGAGCCGGAGGACTTGCGCTGCTTCTTGGATGATGTGCTCACCTGGTTGTCTGGGGCAGCTCGTTTTTTGGTGGCCACTGATGAAGTTGGTGGCTCGCTGAAAGTTGAAGCAGGGTCCGCAGTGGTCTCTGGAAGTGATGGAGATACTGGAGAGCCATTGATGGCGAAGCTGCCGAGAAGAGGTTCTGGGAAAAGCTCTGGCTGTTGGTGGACAGGATGCTGGCTGGGGTAGCCCTCGCTGTCTGGACGGGTTGGACTCAGAGAGGGGGCGTAGAAGGAGAACTCTGGAAGACCACTGTAGCAGCACCTGGCTGGAGTCTTTTGAGCAAAGTTGTGGAAGTCTGTTGGAAGAGCTGGAGCTCTTTGTGGAAGGTCCTGCGTTGGGATTTCCTCCTCCCGCACCCGGTATGAAGCCGGTCCGGTCCTCTTGGAGCGTTTTACTAGGAACCCCTTTGGCATGGTGGCTGGTTGGAACTCAACTTGTCGCTTTGTTGAGGAAGGAGAGTGTTTGTCTTGTTATTTTGCTCAGGAACTTCCCAACAAGTCAAGCCTTCTTATAGGATGAGGATGAGCAAGCTGCCAGTTCCGTTGTTAGCGCCTTGGGGCTCTTGGCCACACTGAACTCCTGGCCCCCAGTGTCTGGCTTCCCTTTTAAAGCCCCCAGATGCGCATTGGGCGACAGTTAGGACGCAGATGGCCGCGGTCCAGGCGTCAATGCAACATGATCCACCCCGGGGTCTCAGAGGAGAGGAGCGGCAGATGTCGACCCCCCCCTTTCTACCTCAGTACCATACAGCCCGTCTACCCCCCTCCCCCGACCACTTGCCCCGTCCTTGACGGTCCCTCACCATTATGTAGATCAGGTCCTGCCACACTCCAGGCTTACCCAACTTTTATTCAGCATTCCCCTTTGGGACCCCATTCAGAGTAACACGTGCCGAAGCCGTCCGTCCATTCATCAAAACGGAGGAATGAGAATGAGGGGAGTGGGGAGGGGGGTTAGAAAAGAGACAGAAAAAGAGAGAAAGAGACAGAGAGAGAAAGCAATATGACTTGCTGAGTAAACTGCAAGGAAACTGCAATCTCAATGTTAAAACGTATAGCTGATGGTGCACAACACAGTTTATGCATACAATGCTGAATGTATTTTAAACAATTTTCATTTTAAATGCAAAAACGTTTTGTGCATTAAAGAGAATGCACAAAAAGACGAAATGCATACCCTCTGTTAAGTATTTAACTAAAGGATTGGTCAAAAAGAATATAGAATGTGGCTAAAACCTCATATTTTAATTGTAATCTTACTGTTTTCTATGTTTACATAATTTACATAATCAGGTGGTTGATCTTTAGGATGTGTTCAAATTACACGAAGAATGCTCCAAAATGTCTTGGAAAATTTATTTTAACTTTGATCTTCATTGAAAGTTAAGAGTTTTTTATGCCTTTCCTCCCAATATTTTTTTCGATAGCAACGTTGAAACACAAAAAAATTGCACCACTTTATAAATTACACATTTTGGTAAATATATAAGTGTACTTCATTTTTGGACTTTTTTAATTTGCAATTTTGATTTGAGGTTTTTGTGAAATGAAAGCTATACACTTTGCTGAGCTTCCATGTAAATACATTTGATTCCAAGTAATTTTGGATCAATTTGGATTTCTGTTGGTCCATTTATCATTGATTTTAGACTCAATATAAAGAACAACTGTCAGATTCAAACTCAAAGTGAAAAGGATATAAATGCAGATACACGGTACAAATACAATATCTAACGTAAATAGAAAGTAGGAACTGAATTATGTTTAAGATTTTGTCAGTTTGTTTGAAAAACCCAAAGTTATAAAATCATGTTTTAGCATGAATAATATTTGTTTGTATAACAATGCTGGTGTTTTTCTGACTTTCACTTCATCACTTATTTCACGCGTTATTTTAAAAAGTAATATTGTTAGATGGTAGTTGTTTTTTTAATCAATAATCTAATTTTTCAATATATTTTGGAAACAACAAAAGATCACATTTTTGAATAATATATAATATACTGTCATTTATTGACATAAAAAAAATATGGAATTTTATTATCACTTTGCAGTGGGTTTTAAAAAATAAGATTAATCCCATACACTAAGTCTAACTTTACATAAATGTGACTGAGGATGAAAACATGACAAAAATAGAAGAAAAAGAAAACGTTGGAAAATTCCTTTGGCAACCAGTGTAAAACCTCTCTAGATCCTCCAGCCTCACACCCCCACCGCCAAACGTCTGATCCGAACAATAGCAACAGTCTGTCATCTTATTGTCATCGAAATTAACCATTTTCATCGCACGTCCGCAATCTGGCGAAGGAGGCCACCGAGCCCACCGCCCCCACCAGCTCCCCAGCCCTACTGCCCGCCTCCCCCAGAGCGGCTCGCTGGCGAATAATCGGGGGGCTCAGTTTCCAAGCGCGCCAACAGTAACGGCTCCCAAACCATGGGGTTAGGTAAGAAGGGGAGGGTCTAATTTAGCGGGGGACAGAGCTTCAGTCAATACTCATAAATCTCCAGAAACGTCACTCTTTTAGAGGAATTCGGTTACCGAACAGACTGTCCCATAATATCTGACACACTGTCCCCAAACACATAATACTGGCCCATATACACGGTTTCAAATACCTACTGTCCCATAATATCTGACATACTGTCCCCAAACACCCAATACTGGCCTATACACAGTTTCAATATACCCAACACACTGTCTCTTAATATCTCACACACTGTCCCAAAATACCTACAGACAGTCCCATAATATCTGACACACTGTTCCAATATACCCAATACAATGTCCCTTAATATCTGACACACTGTTCCCAAATACCTAACAGACTGTCTGATAATATCTGACACACTGTCCCCAGATACCTAATACTGGCCCATACACACTGTGTCACAATACCTAACACACTGTCCCATAATGTCTTACACGCTATCCCCAAACAGCCAATACTGGCCCATACACACTGTCCCTTAATAACTCACACACTGTCCCAAAATACCTAACAGACGGTCCCATAATATATGATACACTGTCCACAAACACCCAATACTGTCCCATACACACTGTTCCAATATAGCCAACACAATGTCCCTTAATATCTTACTGTCCCAAAATACCTAAGAGACGGTCCCATAATATATGATACACTGTCCACAAACACCCAATACTGTCCCATACACACTGTTCCAATATACCCAACACACTGTCCCTTAATACTTCACTGTCCCAAGACACCTAACAGGCTGTCCCATAATATATGACACCCAATATTGTCCCGTATACACACTGTTCCAATATACCCAATACACTGTCCCTTAATATCTCAAACACTGTCCCAAAATACTTAGCAGGCTGTCCCATAATATTTGACACATTGTCCCCAAACACCCAATACTGGCCTATACACACTGTCCCATTATACGCAGCGCACTGTCCCATAATACCCAAAACACTGTCCATAATACCCAACACACTGTCCCATAATATCCGAAACGCTGTCCCCAAACACCTAATACTGGCACATATACACTGTTCCAATATACCCAACACACTGTACCTTAATACCTAATACTGGCCTATACACACTGTCCCAAAATACCCTCTCCATTTATACCCAACACACTGTCCCAAAATTCCTAATACTGGCCTATACACTTTCCCTTAACATTGAACACCCATAATACCCAACACTCGCACGTCAATACACACTATCCTAAATAAGATGACACATTGACTAAAAATAATGGTGCTTAATACACCGTTCCACACCTGACAAACCAGGTAACATATTTCCGCTACACCTGAGTGCCTCGCAGTGATTGGTGCTTTCTAACAGTCCTGCAGAGGCATCACAACAACACCCGTCTATAGAATAGATATGCATGCTTTCGCACCCGAACCCCCCCCCCCCCCCCCCCCCAAACACACACGCGCTCTTCTATTCCATCAGAGCCGACATCCGCTACCCCCCGTCCCACCCCATCCCTCCCCGTCCCGCAGCCGTTGCTCTCTCTCCCCCAGCCGGTCTGTTGTCTCGGGGGAGCGCTGATTGTTATTGGATTTTTTCTTTCTTTCTTTTGGCCTCTGGGGGGAAAAGGGACAAAAAAACAGAGGCTGGGGGTGGAGGAGGGGGAGCGGGGCGGATTGCGGTACGGGGTGGGGTGTAGGTTTAGGGGGGTGAGGCGGGGTGGTAGTTGTCGCGAGCCACGCGCCCGCCCTGACCCCCGCGACCCCTCATTTACATAAAGCTGCAGCGCTGAACCCGAGCCGCTCCGCCAATGCGCGCATTCTTCAGGAAGCGCAGACCCCCTTCTGCTTTTAACTTAACGAGGGGATTGAGGTGACTCTTCTAAAAAAGCCAACACAAAGCTCCCCGGCCTTATTTACACACCAATACACTCTTCCACCACTTCCATCACTTCACAAATTAAGATATTTCCATTTAAGGTACAAGCTATTTGCATCCAGGTGTATTATAATGTGATTTTTAAATCAGCTGAATATTAACAAAATATTGGCCCATAGCAAACTAAAAATGTTAACTATTACTGTTACGTTTCTTGTTCAAAGTTGATCTAACCAAATAATCTGTTGGCAGACTTCCCCAGACATTTCCAGTTGCTATAATCTAAATTAACAAAATCTAGCCTATATTGTTTCGCCAACTACATAAATTTGATTCATGTAAAACGTTTTTTTTGTTGATCCTAAACGATAGTTACAATACGCATTTCATATAACCTAAATTAGGCTTACTAAAAACATGAAGTGAAATTTAAAGTTGGTGAGACCTAATATTTGAAGTTTTTATACATATGATGAATTATCTAAACTAACTGATTAACTGATCTTCTACTTGGTAAAACTGGTGGTGGTTTTCTTACGTCAACATTTTACTTGGCCTCAAAACTCAAAAATCTAGTGAAGTAATTTGCTTTGGATTTTTGAGTTTGTGTCCTTCTACTACAAATATTTCTATGAAAGTCGATGTAAAAATCTCCCAGTTCCCAGTTTTGTCATCTCTACTGGTACATTTACCATGATATTTTGACACAATTTTAGGAACATCTGCCAGATTCAAAGTATGTAAAAATGAAAGAAATATATATAACAAATATATATATATATATATATATATATATATATATATATATATATATATATATATATATATATATATATATATATATATATATATATTACATGACTGTGACAACATTGGCAATTTACATTCTTAAAACAAATATTAGATTTAGATGTTTAAATACAATGGCCATTTGAAAGCTCTAAGAAATTATTTACCCATATAATTAATCTTTATTCTAAAGTTCACAAAATAACAGAGGCTTGACAAGACTACCACCTACCACACTAATATATAAATCCCTCTCTGCCAGCCAATAGGATGTTCCCAGTCTATAAGTCTGCTACTTTTACCCAGGTGCAAATAGTCCCTCTCTTAATCTTTATTTTAAACCGTGTATTGACTCCCGTTTATATAAGATTTTTATTAATGCATAAAATGAACGAAATTCAGTTGAGTCAAGTGTGAACGCAGTTTCCACTCTAATAAAATGCATCCCATTCTTGCAATCTGGAGTCTTTATGGTTATTTATCTACTTCTGTAATTGATGTTGATATATTTGATTAGCATATTTAAATTAGACTCATTAAAATGCACCCCATTTCAGCGCAGATTAATTGTCCGACATCCACTAATTAATTACAATTTATACAAGTTATTATATAACTCCTTCAGTTTATTCAGCTTCCATAGCATTTTCTCTAAAGAAGTCTATCTAATGTTAAAGTTTCTAACTATGTAAGTGCTATAGAGAAATCCAGAAAATAATGTCTGGTGGAACTTGATGCACTTCTACCATAAGTATATGCTTCCTAAAAATCAAGAACAAAATTATAATATAGAACTGAAAAAGAGTTATTTTACCTGTCATTGTTCTATATTAGAACCATGTCTTTACTCAAGAAGAATGTATACAATCTTGCGCAACATTTTGGCACTGCAAATTACATATTGTTGATTTTCTAACTGGGCGTAAATTTAGACTCTTCTTAATTTAACATGATGCAAAATAAATTAATAAATGTAGCGTGTGGTAAATGTGGCGCATTAAATACGTATTTTGTTCAGTATATTAATGTAAAAAACTTAAAGAAAGTAAACAGAAATTGTTTTTAGAAATCTTATACACTGTTTGTAAATCTCCTGATAAATAGTCCATCACAAATGCTCCAACATAATTTTTCAATAATAGCTTTCCAATTAAAGCTAAGGAACATTTTATTCCGCTTATAGGAAAGACTAGATTTTATTTTAAATGTTATGATCTTTACCAGTGCAAATGTAAATTCGTGTACACTACAGCGTTTTGGAATAAAATATCCAAGAATGCAATATTTCTCTTAAAAAAGCTGTCGTTTTTTCCGTAATGTATTTTTTCCAACCAGTGCTCAAACAAGTGTTAATGATCGGGCACCCATTAAATGTCTAATATGTGATATCTGTCTAGCCACAGAATGACACAGATGTTTTCCGATTTTTTTTATTCAGGTTTATTCATTTAGAAACACATTGCTTTTTATACAATCATACAATGTGGAATTCCTCTGTATCATAGATTGTAGGAAAAGTTTCACTTCAGATTTTTTGGGTTATTTTTGGCGATTACTTTGAAATCATAATAAAACACAAGTTTTCTTTCTTTAACAGTGAAGAAATTAAAGTAAGATTGCAGAATGTATTTGTTGTGTGTGTATGTGTGTGAAGTCCACTCCCAGCACCTGATTACCTTAAGAGCAGACAGATGGTGGTGGAAGGAAACAGGTTGGGGGAAAGAGAGGGAGGTCTGGAAGAATGCGAGCAGGTCTGTTTCTGACTGTTGATGGTCTTTGGGGAGGCGAGGCAGCAGCACAGACTGATTAAGATCATATTACCACAAAAAACCCTCAGTGGATTCAGAGCCAGAGGGGAACCTGCAGCCCGGGCTTCTATCCCTTCTATCTGCGCTGTAAAATTAGCGGAGCGTGGCAGATTTAACATGATTCAGAGACTTTGATTGATTTTAAATATGTATATTTAACTATGTATAATTGACCATGATGTGTTGCACCTTGAAAAAAAAAAAACACAAATAAACTGACATTTACTGTGATATCGGAAAACGCGTATTAATATTGCTATTATAAAAATCTTTGCTATCCGATAGACAAGTCGTAATACAAAACGTCAACCTTTTTCTATTGGTTAACATAAGAAAGACATAACGTGGTTTAATATACTAAAACGATGATCTACATACAGTATTGTGCAAAGTTTTAGACATCAAAGCAAATTACACTAATCCGTTTAAATAAACAAATAAAAATACATTCAGTAAAACGTGACAAGGAATTCTCTTTTTTTTAAAGAATGTTATATCCTGTAAGCCAAGCTGAAGAACAAAATGTTGTTCCAGATTTCTCCTGCATGCTCCGCAGCCAACATGTGTTTATGTATGTTCAGTTCCGTCAGCAGCTCACCTGATTTACCAAATTTACCAATTTAACAAACCAGGTGTTGATATGATAAAAAGAGTTTTAGGAGATGCTTTAAGGAAAACAGGGCTGTAAAAGCTCTGCTGTTTGTATTTATTGTAATGCTTTTTACTGAGCTAATAAATAATTATTGCCAACATAAGAAGCTTTTTCTTTACGGAAATTTCCACAGGTGCCTAAAACATTTACAATACTGTACAAACCTTTCTAACCTACGACTGATCAGGAGCACTTCATACTGTCCAATAAATGTGCATATATTCCAAAAAGAAAGTATGCCGGGTCGTTAAAATAAAGAAGAATAAATAGTGTAAAGTAGAATAAATAGTGTTAAGAAGAATAAAGCCAATTATCCAATAATAATTTAGAGAATTAGATCCTCCTAGAGCACCAGCAAACGTATTCAAATCTATTTTTTGTTCGCGTTTTTTAGTACTCCCGAAGAAAAGACAATATCACGATAATTTCTCAAGGATTCCTACAGTAGGCTACTGTGGAGTCAGAGGATTAGTATGGCTTTATGTTAAATATTTAACTTTTCATATTAATATTATAGAGATTTAGAGATTCGTTTATTAGTTTCGTAAATTGGACAGTGTTGGATTTTTTTTATTGGAATGTTTCAAACATCAAAATCTGTCTTTCTCTCTCTTTTTCTCCAAATTTTATTATTACTATATAAAGTCATTGTAGTTCCTTGGATTAAACCTTTAGTTCTACCTTCCATTCCCAAAAGTGAGCTCTTCATTAGTTTAAAGATTTTCTTTGACTATCTATATGTTTATATTCAATATGACTCCAAAAACTAAACGTTTTTAAAGAAAAAAGTTAATTTCTCATTAATTTCAGAGTTTTATATATAATTGTTTTATTTTCTCAAAAATCTGTGAAATTTAGATAACAGAATGTAATGATTTGTAAATCATATAGACCTACATTTTTCCACAGGAGAACATAGGACGCATATCGGATGTTGACAAAACTGCAAATCTCTTAATCTGTTTGTATTTTTTTTTATATTTCTCATTTTTTACAGGGTGTCCTAACATGTAATTTATGGAATTGGGGTTGTAGAAAGACAGGCCGACCACACCATCAGCAGCACAAACAACTAAATAAGCCCTGGAACAAAGAAGGGATGAGGTGTAGAAGATCTCCATTCTCTTCAGCTCAGCTCAATTCTACTGAAGAGTCATCTGCTGTAGTCATCTACACTATGGAACGCCGCAGTCCTGTTGCTATGGGGGACCGCACCGCTACGCCGTCTCTGATTGGACAGCCCTGTTGGGCCCCGCCCTCTCGACTGGACCACGCCCTCCCCTCATTTGCATACAGCTGTACTGTAGTTGCCGTGCGCGTGAATGAATGCAGCGCATGGCGAACAAAAGAAGAAACAAACTTGCAGCAGCAGTGTGGGCTCTTCCCCAGTCCCCCCCCAGTCCCCAATCCAATCCCCCCATACAGCAGCTCCATGAATAGACTGGAGCACGCAAGGAGTGTGTGTGTTAATGAGTGCGCGCGCGCGTGTGTTTTAAAGCTGCAAATCGTGATCAATTAGGAGGGGGTGACAGCGATAACCCGCGGGTTGCCAGGGCTGGTGTTGGGGAATTCGTGCTGAGATTCCTGTGATAAACAAAGGAGAGCAGAAACCCACAAGGCCAGCTTTATTACACAGCCTGGAAATACTCACAATTCAGCAAAAACACACGTGAACTCAATATGAACATGCATAGTAAAAACTGAGGTACGATGTAAGTACCTTTTGTACATTTAACATAGCTTGAAATGGACTTTTGGTGTAGTAAAACACCAAAACGGGGCATAATTATCCACCGTTATCCAGCTCAAAGTAGCTCAACACCTCTTTGCTAGTATCCAGAGAGGCCTGACATTTAAAACTAGGCATTAATAACTTAAAAAGTGCACAAGAAGCTTATTAAAACCCTCTTTTTACATCCTATAACGATCGATTCAGCTCCGAGCGCCGCCATCACTGTACTGATAATGACAAAGACATATATACAGTATATACATAGACTCTACATAGCCTACCTCCTGGCACTGGCTTCTACACTATGCAGCTTCTATGTATATATATGTAGATGTTATTTTCAGTACAATGATGGCGGTGCTCAGAGCTTCTTGTGCACTTTTTAAGTTATTAATGCCTCGTTTTAAATGTCAGGGCTCTCTGGATTCTAGCAAGGAGGTGTGGAGCTTCTTTGCCTTATTTGATTTCTTTGCATGGGTAAGGCTATGCCCCTATCACTAGCATTGATAGCCTGTTGGAAGTATGGACTATCGAGTGCTGTATTTTAGAACACTGGAGGAGAGCGGAGCTGGGCTATTCAACAAAAGTTTTTACTCGTTATCATGTTTCACTACAACTTAAGTCCATTTCACACCAAATTTCTCCTTTAATGTAATTAGACAACTCCCAGGTTTTGGGTCTGTACATACAGCAATGTTCAGAATTGGATTAAAACTGTTATTTAAGGTTAGAATTTCCCCCTAATATAATTACATCAGTTTGTTAAAGTTCAGCCAGGCCATTACTAATTAAGCAATAATTAGTAATGTTTATTAAAAGATTTTGAGTTAAAGAGGATGAGAAAATACGGTCTGTTTGGTTAAAATGTTTGGCTTGTAAGCGCTGCATCGTTGGTAGGTAACCTGTATGTGGCTGAGTAATACATGAAGAGCTTTAATGATAACGGTACTCATAGAATGCCTCCCAGCCAGTTGTATTGCAGGGTCGGAACTAACTTTGGTATAACACAGTCTGAGCTGTAACCCTGACATCCTGTTACAATTAGACTTCTTTAAAATGGTAAAGATTGGGTTTAGCGTAATATTGTAGTGTTAATCTTAATCAAGTGTGTCCCTGTACTTACAATATGTTGGTATAGCAACCCATCATCACTTCCTAAAGTTAGTACAAAATGGACATGTGTATTTATATTTTGTGTTATAACCTACTAAACTACTAAAATAACTTTTAAGATTAGTATAGTATTAGTGTGTAGTACGCAAATGTTAATGCACATACTGTCTGTAACAGCACGTCCTCTTCATCTATACAGAACGGAAAAGGTTTTATCCTTTCAAACAAAGAAAAAGAAAGCGAAGATGAAGATCAAACATGGTTACATGTCTTTAACTGCCAGTGTACAATGCCTGCAGGGCCTGAATACAATCTGATACTCTACATTTGTTCAGTGGTAAGACCTGCAGGCTATTCTTCAGCACACCACACAATACAGTACTCTACAACCAGCAGCCACATGCTGGAGCTCTCTATGAGAAGAACAAAAGTACTGGGACACCTGCTCTTTTTATTGTTTGTCCTGCTTTTGTTGGGGTAACTGTCTCTACTGTCCGGGGAAGGCTTTGTACTAGATTTTGGAGGAGCATTGCTGTGAGGATCTGATTGCTTTCAGCAGGAAAAGCATTAGTGAGGTCAGGATGTTGGTTGATCACCATCCTAATTCGTCCCCAGCTCATTCCAAAAGCACTGGAGTAATGGAGCACCACTAGTGGAACCAAGGATGGGGGCAGGGAGAGGGCACCAACTCCCCTTGGTGCTCTATGGTTGTAAAAAGTACCCTATTTGCAGCATTTCTTGTGGAAAAAAATGATCAAGTGTCTAATAGGGTACTTAGTCCTAGAAAATATTTTCTTGTCAATTGAAAATCTCCATTCAAAGTTATTTGTAGTCCAAGACTAGACTTAATAATCCCTGTATGGGACACTGCCCTATAATGTGTCTAAATCAGTGCCCATCTTTGGGTGCACTTTGGCTCCTCCAGCAGAAAACAGTCCATTATGAAGTGTCTTCTTTGTCATCCTATACTATACAGTGTCTCAATGGTGCCCTTTCCATTAGAGTAAATTGGATGTAGTGCTATCTGTTTCTCGTACAGGTGAGAAAACATGATGAAGTACCCAGTTAGGTTACCACATTAGTGTATTAAATGTGGAGCACCATCATTCTTGATACCACAGTTCCACAGCTGCACAGCTACATTCTGGGGCCTATTCTATGAGCGGTGTTCCTCTACAGGGACTAGACAAGCATGTGGGTTGCTTCATTACTTCCTGTTAGTACAAAACAGGTTAGTATGTTAGTACTGTGTGTACTAACCTGCAAAACCTACACAATTAAAATAAGTATATACTAGTGCATCTCGAAAAATTAGAGTATTATTGAAAAGTTACTTTATTTCAGTAATTCAGTTCAAAATGTGAAACTCATATATTATATAGATGTATTAAACACATAGTGATCTATTTTAAGCGTTTATTTATTTTATTGTTGATGATTATGGCTTACAGCCTGTGAAAACCCAAAAATCTGTGTCTCAGAAAAATAGAATAATATATAAGACCGATTGATACTTTTGGCTACAGTTTGGGCAGTGTGCCAAGTCCTGCTGGAAAATGAAATCTGCATCTCTATAAAAGTTGTCAGCAGAGGGAAGCATGAAGTGCTGTAAGACTTTAGACTTGATAAAACACAATGGATCAACACCAGCAGATGACATGACTCTCTAAACCATCACTGATTGGTGGAAACTAGACCTCAAGCAGTTAAGACTGTTTGTCTCTCCACTCTTCCTCCAGACTCTGATCCCTTGATTTCCCTAATGTAAAATAAAACTGATGATCAGTGATGGTTTGTAGAGCTGGGATGAGTTCAGGAACTGGGTCCAGATCCTTGTGAGGATGGTTGGGTGTACTGCCAAATTCTCATAAACACCTTTGGAGATGGCATATGGTGGAGAAATGAAAATTGGTGAATTGCATGCTCCCTCAAAACGTGCCCAAGATACACCTGTGTAATAATCACTGTGTCTAATCAGCCTCTTGATATGCCACACCTGTGCTGGTGGATGGATTATCTCAGCAAAGGAGAAGAGCTCACTAACACAGATTTAGACCCAATTGTGAAGAAAAAGGCTTTTGTGTACATAGGAAAAGTCAGCTCATGAAAAATGCTAGCAAAACCAAAAGTGTTGTGTTTATATTTTTGGTCAGTGTATTTACTGATTGTTTGCAGCAGCTGTGATTGGCTGGGAAGTGTTAGGAGAGCTGAAAGCGAGCGTTGTGATTGGCTCAGTTCATCAGTAGTCAACATCATATCTGAAAGGGATCAGCTGTCCCATTTCCCCAATTACTGCTCCTTTTCTCCACTGCTCCTTTTCTTTCTGGGGAAGGAGAGGAGGATTAGGAAAGGAGCATGAGGAGAGGAGGAGAGCACTGTAAACCCATACATTGTTTAAACTCAAATGATTTAAGTCTCTTTTACATAAAATTTATTTTTTCTAATACTCTACTATTTTGAGTTAGTTGAAAATTTCTGGGCACATATTCATTCAAACTGAGATCTTTGAGTAGAACCAACTTATAATAACTGAGTTTAGTCTGTTGCCACTGGCAGCTTCTTTTCCATTGGCTTCTGTCACAATCTATTTGCATACTGGGTGTGTCCAACAGTTTCTGACTAACACTCACCATCAGTGTGTAGTAATTCCCCCTGGGCTACCTTACAAATAAATCAGCTTCCCCTTTTGTTGTAAAAACTTGATGTTCTAAGTTATGCTAACTTAAGTTTTCATTCCCCATTACCTAACTTTTTAAAGGCAACCGGTTTCCTCAAATTTTTAAAGTAAATTCAACTTATCCGGGCCTACTTCGAGGAGGAGTAGAAAAAAAGAGGAAGAGAGGAAGAGTAGGCATGGGGGAAGAGGGGAGGAGGAGTAGAAAGGAGGAGAGGAAGAGTAGGAAAGGAGAAGGAGGAGAGGAAGAGTAGGAAAGCAGTTGGAGAGGAGGAGTAGAAAAGGAGGAGAAGGGGAGGAGGAGTAGGAAAGGAGTTGGAGAGGAGGAGTAGAAAAGGAGGAGAAGGAGAGTAGGAGTAGGAAAGGAGGAGTAAAAAAGGAGGACAAGGAAAGGAGGAGAAGGAAAGGAGGAGTAGGAAAGGAGTTGGAGAGGAGAATAAAAAATGAGGAGAAGGAAAGTAGGAGTATAAGGAAAGGTAGAGGAAGAGTAGGGAAGGAGAATGAGAGTAGGAGTAGGAACGGAGTTGGAGAGGAGTTGTAGAAAAGAAGGAGAAGGAGAGTAGGAGTAGGAGAGGAGAATAAGAAATGAAGAAGGAGAGTAGGAGTAGGAAAGGAGTAGTAGAGGAGAATAAGAAATGAGGAGAAGGAGAGTAGGAGTAGGAAAGGAGCTGGAGAGGAGTTGTAGGAAAGGTGGAGTAGGAGAGGAGGAGTAGGAGAAGAGGAGTAGAAAAGGAGGCGAAGGAGAGTAGGAGTAGGAGAGGAGAATAAGAAATGAGAAGAAGGAGAGTAGGAGTATGAAAGGAGTAGGAGAGGAGAATAAGAAATGAGGAGAAGGAGAGTAGGAGTAGGAAAAGAGGTTGGAGAGGAGGAGTAGAAAAGGAGGACAAGGAAAGGAAGAAAATGAGTAGGAGATGAGCAGTAGGAAAAGAGGAGGAGTAGCAAACGTTTCTGGACACAGCCACACTGGTTTATAAACCTACGGATTGATTGTGCTTGAGAAATTGACAAATGATCTTATTAGCGCCCCCTGCTGCTGTTAGTGGTTAGACTGTATATTTTAGTTATTGAACAGGGCCAGCTGTAGACCAGTCCATCACTTTATTTCTGAATGTACAAAATCTTATTGATATGTAAGCAGACTGCTCAATCAGTGTTCCTTCTGATATCAAGCGTTAAAATAAAGAGAGTTTATCACACTTTTTTTTGGAGTACAGGGGTATAAAAAGGTTTGGGCACCCCTGATCATTTTATGATTTTTCGTTATAAATCATTGGTTGTTTGGATCAGCAATTTCAGTTATATATATGTATATCATATAGCAGATGAACACAGTGATATTTGAGAAGTGAAATGAAGTTTATAGGATTTACAGAAAGTGTGCAAAAAGTCCTTAAAATGAATTAGACAGGTGAATAACAATGTTTAGTAGATGGTACTATTTGATTCATGTTCATCAACTCTTCATCAGCTTCTCTTGACAATACTTCTCTTTAGAGACTAGAAAAGCTGTGTGTGTGCATTTGCACGTCTGTGTCAGCCCTATATGCAACTTAAAGTAGCTGAATGCATTCATTGATTGGAAGCGTTGTCCGCAATTTTTTGGATAGATAGTAGAATTAGGGAGACAAAAATAATTTTGAAAAATCATATATATTTATTTATTTGTTTTTAGTGCATAAGTGCATACAAGTAGTTTTAATTTAGTCTCCAAATTCTGGAAATCAATAGTATCTCAGTAGTCCTTCACCAACAAAATTGTGCCGTGCAATTAAATAGACATAAAAAATTTAAACATAAAACATGGGGAAATATGTAAAGACCAGTTTATGGTCCAGATTATGATCTTAGTCTGGCCAATCATTTTTCATTCGAGGGATTTAAAATTTAAAGCTGCTTTACCATCTGTTATTGACCCAGAACACAGAAGCTCAGTGAAAATAGTCTAGCCCAACATTTTTATCTTGGCTCCTCTATTGTAACCCACTAGATGGCACCATGCTATAAATTAATTTTCTTTGCTTGTTTTTTTTCCCCCTTGTTTTTACGCAGTTTGACCAGTAGGGGAGACACTGAACCACATTAAAGCTGGTAAAGACTGAGAATGTCATACAAAAGCCAGGAAATAACAGTGATAAGCAATCAAAACAGTCTTTTGCAAGAGTTTACCACAAAATACTAATGTATACTTGATCCAATAACACTAAATACACTGAAACATTGTGCTTTAATTGTACATGATTGACATCTGAACAATTGTTGCATGAAAACAAAATACACTATTAGCTGAGACAGGGTTAGGGTTGGACTAAATTTAAAGTGTGAATTGGAATTTACCAATAGAAACGTGTCAAAATGCAGCAATTGTTGATGCACACAAAGCCTTTTTGGTCCCTGTGATCATTCATAGTTTCTTTTGAAATCAATGGTATATAATCATACCATTTATTCTGCTTTTATTGGAGTAACTGTCTTTTACTGTTAGAGAAGACTTTGCTGTCTACTACACTTTGTAGTGTACAGTACTGTGAGGATTTGATTGCAGTCAGCAACAAGAGCATTGATGGTAAATTCAGGATGTTGGAGGGATGATCACAACCCCATATGATCCCCAACTCCCCAACTCATCCCATCTAAACGTATTGGATGGAGCAAAACCATCATTCCAAGAGAACACAGTTCCACTACTCCATAGCTCAATGATGGGGGGATTTTTACCCCCCAGCCCATGCCAGGCACTAGGCATTGCTCCAACAGATTTGTGTATAACTCTGCTCCAGAGAGACCTATTCTATTGGCAGTTCTTCTCTAGAATGATGGAGCTCCATTCAGCATACAAAACATGTTTTTTTCACTGAAGGCAATCAAATTGTCACAGCAATACTTCAGAATCTGGTAAAAAAAATCTCTAAAAAACCAGAGGTACGATATGAGTACTTTTTGGTACTCAAAGGTACACTCTTCATAATTGTACCCTCAAAGGAACAATACTGTTTTTTACAGGGTCAGATTTGTTCCCTCTGAAGTACAAAGTCATTCCTAACAGCAATAAGTACAGATTTGTACCATTTAACCAGCCAAAGGGTACATTTAGTATTCTGTATCACTGTACTAATAAACAATATATATTTTAATTGCACATTTTCATTTGAAAGCCAGAAAATTTTGGATCATCGAGTTTTTGACAAATATTTAGTTGATGATAATGTTTACAATCTTTATAATCTATACTGGCACAAAAACCGAGGGTACAAAAAAGCACTTTCACTAACAGGTACTTTTTTGTACCTCAATAAAAGGTACAGCCCCAGCGACAAGTTTTGTACTCTTTTAGGTACAAATCTGTACTTATTTTTCTTAGTGTGCAGCAATACTTCAGAATCTGGTAAAAAAAAAAAAAAGAAAAAAAAAAACAGAATAGTATAGACAGTTACTCCAACAAAAGCAGGATAAAGTTTTAATACCCTTGAATTTAGAATGAACAGTTCTCTGGGATGATAGATCTTCATCTAGTACTTTTACAAAGAATGAGTTGGAGTGGTATCTGCCATCAAATACTTACAGCAATGTTTCAATGTTTAATTGTTGTATTCAGTCACATGTTGTGGTGTCAGTATTTTCATGAAGCTCCACACAACAACATCCCAGCAGCAGTAGCAGTACCAGCACTTCCCTCCTCCCCTTTTCCACTCACATGGGGTGGGGTGACCCCTGGATTTGTGACCATATGGAAGAGAGAGGGGAACACACCAATCTCTTATTAGGGAATGCAAAGAAGTGCTTTGTATGTTTGCTCTCACATAATTTAGTATTCAAATATTCTTATTTCGAAACATTTCTATTGGCTCGTTCATCATTAAATCTGCATTATGTGATAATTTGTGTTTCTTGCTTGCTTTTAGGCTCCCCCTACAGTTGATAAGTGGAATTTACGTGTTTTATACATGCATTTCTGGACAAGCTGAGAGATACAGAACCATTAAGTGAAAGAAATGTGTTGCCTGAGGTGGTAGTTATATTACATCCATCTTTTGTTTAAATGAAGATTAAATGTCCAAATGACCAAATATCATATATCACGTTTCATTACTTTATTAAATAGAGGTACTAGCATATCGTGTACAGTACATTAATAATTTACATTATAATATGTAAAATTATATACATATATACACACGATATGAACAGCATGCATTAAGCCTCACATACAGTAATAGTAAGATAGTAGTAGAGTAATAGAATACAATAATAGATATTGTTGTAGGAGGGGGTGTGAGTGGTGATAGTGTGTGCAATAGCATCACTGATTGGTGGAAACTTCACACTAGACCTCGAGCAGTTTGGACTGTGTGTTTCTCCACTCTTCCTCCAGACTCTGATCCCTTTATTTACAAATGAAAGTTAAAATGTACTGATGATCAGTGATGGTTTGGAGAGACATGTCATCTGCTGGTGTTGATCCACTGTGTTTTATTATCAAGTCTAAAGTCAGTGCAGTTTTGTTTTCCCACAAAATCTTACAGCACTTCATACTTCCCTCTGCTACTGACAACTTTTATATAGATGCAGATTTCATTTTTCAGCAGGACTTGGCACACTGCCCACTTTGTAGCCAAAAGTACCAATTGGTCTTATATGATATTCAAATTTTCTGAGACATCGATTTTCGGGTTTTCATTTTCTGTAAGCCAATATATATATATATATATATATATATGTCTGCATCGTAAGGGTTTCCTAGCTGTTAATGTAGATGTACAGTGAACACTGTGGGTGTTTGGTTACAGTAGGTGTGCTTGAGTTTGGCTTGAAATATGTGTCTTGAGCGTTATTGGGCATGTGTGTGTGGTGTGTGCCCCCTGATGGGAAAATCCATGCCAGATAGGGAGGGAGGGAGAGAGAGAAAGAGAGAGAGAGAAAGAGAGAGAGAGCAGAGGAAAAAAGCTGAGGGAGTATTTCGGAGAAAGAGTCTGGAAAAGGACAAATGAAATGCAACATAATCCTCCGTGGTGAACGGGCGTTAATTTGCCGTTGAGAAGGGGGTGGGCTGAGGGGGTGATAGGGGGTTCACAGAGGCATGCAGCATTGCACACACACACACACATACACACACACACTTCCAATCTGCTGCCTTGACTGACACCATCGGTCTGGCATGGTGACACAATCAGAGCAGGGCTGAAACGGCTGGAAAGAGTGTGCTGCAGTCGTCTCAGTGGATAACAGCTAGGTGAGGGTTGTTAAGGCTGTGTAGTGGGGGCGGGGTGGGGGAAGGGATCGAGGGAACTTCATACATCATAATTAAATGTATAGCAGTAATATATGCACATGTACACTATCAGTCAAAAGTTTTAGAACACCCCTATTTTCCCCTTAATTATAAATGTATTAAATAAATTCAGGTCCAGTCAACAATTTTGTAGTAAATCATTCTAATATTGTAAACATATATACAGCTCTAGAAAAACATTAAGAGACCACTTGTCTCTTAATTTAACCACAAAAATGATGAGTTTCTTTGATTTTACCAAATTGAAAACCTCTGGAATATAATCAAGAGGAAGATGGACGATCACAAGCCATCAAACCAAACTGAACTGCTTGAATTTTTGCACGAGGAGTAAAGGCATAAAGTTATCCAAAAGCAGTGTGTAAGACTGGTGGAGGAGAGCATGCCAAGATGCATGAAAACTGTGATTACAAAACAGGGTTATTCCACCAAATATTGATTTCTGAACTCTTAAAACTTTATAAATATGAACTTGTTTTCTTTGTATTATTTGAGATCTGAAAGATCTGCATCTTTTTTGTTATTTCAGCTATTTCTCAATTTTTGCAAATATATGCTCTAAAGAAAAATATTTTTATTTGGAATTTGGGAGAAATGTTGTCTGTAGTTTATAGAATAAAACAACAATGTTCATTTTACACATTCTACACAGTTATTACACTACTGAAGAATTTGGATAATAAATCGATAACGTGATATACGTATATTATATTGTTTTTTGTTTTTCTGATACTGTATGTGTATGTGACATCAAATATGGATACTTTTATTAAAACATAGGAACTCTAAAGTCCCTAGTACTCAAGCCCCTACTTGCCCCTACTTGCAAACAATTGAGAAGGAGATTGCCAGTTCGAATCCTGTTCATGCAGCTTGCCATCGGCTACTGGAGCCATAAGAGAGCAAAATTGGTCTTGCTCTCTCTGGGTGGTTAGATGGTGGTCTTTCCCCTCATCACTCCTGGGGTGATGTTGATCAGCACAAGGCATCTGTGAGCTGATGTATCGGAACCGAATCGCAGTAATTTCCTCAGAGTGCGCTGTGATGCTGCTCGACAATGCTGCATCAGCAGCAGTTCAAAAAGAGGCGAAGTCTACTTCACATGTATGCTACCCTCCTGGTATTGTGGCACCACTAGTAATTGAGGGAGTCTTAATGAGTGGGTTGGGTACTTGGCCATGTAAATTGGGAAAAAATGGGTAAAAAATAGGAACAAAATTATTAGAAAAATGCAAATGCTACATATTGTTGCTTAAAAAAAACTGCAGTGGGTATTCCGTACAGTATGAATACAGTATGTAGAGTTAAATCAATGGAGAATGTACGCAGGGTATTAAAGTGCATATGTGTTCATTTGGGGGCAAAATACTGTATTTTGGATGGCTTAAGAAGTGGGCTTGTGTTTTGGGGGAGGGGGCATATAGGATTTAAACAGACACACACACACCCACACACACACACAGGAATAGATTTATGCTTTTCTATGCCTCTTAATGCATGTATTGCACACACACACACACACACATACAGTATACACTATATATACTATATTTACATGTGCTTGAAAATGCTTATAAAGGACTACATAGCCAAAAGGCAGCGTGTGCACTTCGACAGTGGTGCCTCCTAATCTAGTCACACTAATCATCAAACCATTAGTCTAGAAAACGGATTAGAGAGAGAGAGAGAGAGAAGGGAAGAAAAGGCAAAAACTGAGAAAAAAGAGATGGTGAGGATAGAGAGATAAGAAAAAGGAGAGAGGAGAGGGACAAAGAGATAAAGGGATAAGGAGAGAGGAGAGGACAAACTGAAAGAAAGATTGACAGAACAGATAGAAAAAGAAATAAAGAAAGAGAGAGAGAGAGTTGAGTTTAGATACAATAAAACAATAACTCAAATTTGTCAGAGAATTGGTTCAATTGCAGCACAAGGGTTTGAAAGTCCCCTTTAACATGATTCTTAAAAGGCTACGTCTGGGTAGTGCACCTCTTGGTGAGAGATTGTGGACCGCTAGACATGCCTCTAAAGTGCACTAGAACTGCAATGGTTAGTCGATATAATGTTGATTATAAAAATTTGTCGACTCCAAACGTTCATTTCGACTAATCTTTAATTTGTAGTACTACACTGATTAGTGGGGACACTCACACACTATAAACTCAATCAAACTCAAATAAACTCAAAAAGTTTAGAGAGCTTTCTTTTTCTTAATAAATGAAATCACCATTTAAAAGCTATTTTTTATATTTACTCAGGTTATATTTGTCTGATATTGAAGTTTGTTTAATAATGTATTTTGGATGTAAGGATAACAAAAAAGCAAAAACAAAAGAAATCTGTAAGGGAGTAAATAATTTTTCACGGCACTGTATTATAGTGCTGCCACATTAATTACGTTATTGGTGTAAATGTCCAATATACAATAATATTCTTTATTGTAGTTATTTCTTGGACAACATAGTGTGGACAAAATAGTCATTGTGACATTGCATGAATTATAATAATTACTAATTTATTCAGCTCTGTAAAATAAGAGATCACTTAAAACGATGAGTTTCTTTGATTTTACCAAATTGAAAACCTCTGGAATATAATAAAGAGGAACATAGATGATCACAACCATCAAACCAAACTGAACTGCTTGAATGTTTGCACCAGGAGTGATTAGCATAAAGTTCTCCAAAAGCAGTGTGTAAGACTGGTGGAGGAGAACATGCCAAGATGCATGAAAACTGTGATTAGAAACCAGGTTTATTCCACCAAATATTGATTTCTGAACTGAAATGGTCTCTTAAATTTTTCCAGAGCTGATGACACAATATATATACAATGTATTTGTATACATATGTATATATCTATATCTATATAGAGAGATACACAGACAGAGAGAGAGAGAGAGAGAGAGAGAGAGAGAGAGAGAGGCGGAGGAAGAGACACTGTGTAGAGGATGTAGGGAGGGAGGGAGGGAGGGAGGGAGGAGGGGGCTGGACTTAATGTGATGTGAATGAAATAGAGGCAGTGTGCTTAGCTCTGCTAGAGAGAGAGAGACAGCACGGGAGCGAGATAAAGAGAGAGAGAGAGAGAGAGAGAGAGAGAGAGAGAGAGAGAGAGCAAATCAACCTGCCTCAATCAGAACAACAGAGGGGATGAGGAGGACACAATAAGACTGAGAGCACGAGCCGCGTGATTTTCCCTTCTTTCTTCTGTATAGCGTGGAGGAGAAACAGCTCGACCTGACGAAGAGAAAGAGAGAACGAGGGAGAGAGAGAGAAAGAGAGAAAGAGAGCAGGAGCAGAGAAATGCTGTCATTGGGGGAAGGGGGGAGACAGCAGGATGGAACGAGGCATGGTCCAGCAGACATATGGAGGTAAGAGCTCGCGTGCCTTTTTTTATTTCGTTGAAAATATGCAAACACACACACCCACCCACCCACAATGAATACACAGCATGCAGGTTTTTTGTACCCTGGGTCTGAAATCATCCAGCACCATGGCTCATGCTCATGGCTGCCTCAGTGTGTATATGTGTGTTTGTGTGTGTGTGTGTGTGTGCGTGAAACACAAAGGCAGAAATAAAGCCAAGAGAACAGAAAAAGAGGATGTGCAGCGCGCGCGGTGTAAGGGGAAGAGACAGGAGGAAATGATGATGTTGGAGGCTGGGTCTCTGCACACACACACACACACACACGCACACACACACACACACACAGTGCTGTTATGACATTGACACGGAGCCACTGCAGACCATTGTGGGGAACTGCGGGACTGGGGAATGTGGAGCAGGTGAAGAGAGAAAGAGAGAGAGAGAGAGAGAGAGAGAGAGAGGAAAACAGACCCATTCACACAAAGGTAAGCAGCCTGTGATAATGCAATAATGGACAGTATGCTGCTGCTCCTACCCTAAAGAGAGAGAGAGAGAGAGAGAGAGAGAGATAGAGAGAGAGAGAGAAAGGGGGGAGAGATAGAGGGAGAGGTAGAGAAGAAGGGAAAGAGATAGATGGAGAGAAATAGAGGGAGCAAGAGAGAGGGATAGAGAAGAGAAGGGGAGAGATACAGAGGGTAAGAAATCGAGAGAGAGAGAGAGAGAGAGAGAGAGAGAGGGATAGAGAAGAGAATGGAAGAGGTAGAGAAGGGGAAAGACATAGAGGGTAAGAAATAGAGAGAGAGAGGGATAGAGATACCGAAAGGGAGAGAGAGAGAGGGAATTAAATAGAGGGAGTAAGAGAGACAGAAGGATAGAGATAAAGAAGGGGAGAGAGATAGAGGGAAAGAAACAGAGAGCAAGAGAGATATAGAGAAGGGAAGAGATAGAGGAAAACAAATAGAGGGACCAAGAAAGAGAGTGGGATAGAGATAGAAAGTGAGAGAGATAGATGGAGAGATAGAGAAAGGGAGAGAGATAGAGAGAAATAAATAGAAGGAGGAAAATAGAGAGAGAAGGAAAGCGAGAGATAGAAAGAAGTACAGGAAGCAAGAGAGAGAACTAGAGAAGGGGAGAGATAGAGGGAAATAAATAGAGGGAGTAAGGAAGAGAGAGAAAGATAAATAATGGAAGAAATATAGAGGGAGAGAAATAGGGAGAAAAACAGAGATAAAGGAATAAAAGATAGAGGGAGCAAAATAGAGAGAGAGAGCTGCTGTGGCTGCTGTAAGGGTGTTGTTTTCAAGGTGGCAAAGAGAAGAAAGGATGCGGGCATGTCTCACTCGCTCTCTTCATCTTTCACAATCTCCTGCTTTTCTCTCTTACTCAGCTGCTTTGCTCTCACTCTCTCCATCCCTCTCTCTTTTCAGTCTTTTTTTGGCCTTCGCTCTCTCACATCTCCTCTCTCTCTTTCAGTGTCTTTATCTCTCACTCACTTCTCACACTTTCTCACAGTCTCTCAATGTCTCTCCCTTGGTCTCTCTCTTTCTTTGTCTCCTTCTCTGCCTCGTGCTCTCTCCTTTTTCTTTCTTTCTTACAGTCTCTCTCTTTATCTCTCACTCACTTTTCTCTTTCTTTCTCACACTTCTTCTTATTCTTTCACAGTATCTTTTTGTCTCTCTGCTAATTCTTTCTCCTCCTTTCTTTTTTGCACTCTCCTGCTTTCTCTCTTTGCCTTCCCTCCATCTCTCTCTCACTATCTCTCTTCCTTTTTCTCGTTATGTCTCATTCAGTTCTCTTTCCTGCTCCTCTTCTCTCTCTCTCTTTCTGTCTCTCAGTCTCTCATTTCAGAAGGATGGAGAGGGGGAGGGGAGTGCTGGGGGCTCTGGGATTGTGCTGATGAGGAGAGAGGAATGAGTGAGCGAGTGAGAGAAAGAGAGAGAGTAAAGAAAGAGAGGGGGAAATGAAGGAGAGATGAGTGGAGGTATGAGAGGCATCTTACATAAGCGAGAGCGATAAAGAGCATGTCTTTTCTGAGCACCACTTGACCCCACGTGTGTGTGGACATTGTGTGTGTGTGTGTGTGTGGACATTGTGGTTGTGCATCTACTACACAATGACATGCCATTTCATGATGGGTGCATTAGGGTATGGTGTGGCGATACTAACAATATATAGCCTATCTCTCTATTTCTCTCTCTCTTTTTCCTTCTCTCTATCTTTCTCTCGATTACACTCCCTATCTCTCTTGGCCTGAGTCTCTACTATTGCAGCAGTTCCTGTACACAGGCCTGTTCACATTCACACGCCATAGCCAACCTCCTCTCCATCTATCTGTCTGTCTGTTTGCCTGCCTGTCTGTCTGTCTTTCTATCCATCCCTCTGTCTACCTGTCTATCTATTCATCTATTTATTCATCTATCTATGCATTTGTAAATCTGTCTGTCTGTCTGTCTGTCTATCTATTCACCCATCTGCCTCCTAATCTATCTATCTATCTATCTATCTATCTATCTATCTATCTATCTATCTATCTATCTATCTATCTATCTATCTATCTATCTATCTACTGACTCATCTATCTACTGACTTGTCTATCTATCTACTGACTCGTCTGTCTATCCACTGACTTGTCTGCCTATCTACTGACTCGTCTGTCTATCTACTGACTCGTCTGTCTATCTACTGACTTGTCTATCTGCTAAACCATATATCTAATAATTCATCTATCTACCGACTTGTCTATCTATCTACTGACTTGTCTATCTGCTAAAACATCTATCTACTGACTTGTCTATCTACTGACATGTCTATCTATCTACTGACCCCTCTAGCTACTAAACCATCTATTTACTGATTGACAGACTGACACATATCTATATCTATATCTACTGACACATCAATATACCAACCCATCTATCTCCTAACTCATCTATCTATCTTTCTGTCTAGCCACCAGCCATTTATTGACTGGTTTGTCAATCTATCTTCTGATTCATCTATCTATTTACTGACCCGTCTATCTACTAAACAATTTATATACTGATTCATCTCTCTACTGACTTGTCTATCCATCTACCGAATTGTCTATCTATCTATCTATCTATCTATCTATCTATCTATCTATCTATCTATCTATCTATCTATCTATCTATCTATCTATCTATCTATCTATCTATCTATCTATCGACTCGTTTATCTATCTACTGACTCGTCTATATATCTACTGACTTGTCTGTCTACTAAACAATCTATCTATCTATCTATCTACTGACTCGTCTACAATAGAATCTACACTTTTTACATTATCTCACTACTTGTTTCTGTGACAGCAGTGAGTGATACTGAGGGTTTATAAACACAATTAGCTTTACCAATGCTTGGTGGTGGGATGGTCCAGGTCTAGTGTCTGTGGTCCTCTGTGTGGTGGTTATGGTGGGGGTGGTGGTGGGATGGTCCAGGTCCAGTGTCTGTGGTCCTCTGTGTGGTGGTTATGGTGTGGTTGGGGATGGTGGGATGGTCCAGGTCCAGTGTCTGTGGTCCTCTGTGTGGTGGTTATGGTGTGGTTGGGGATGGTGGGATGGTCCAGGTCCAGTGTCTGTGGTCCTCTGTGTGGTGGTTATGGTGGGGGGTGGTGGTGGGATGGTCCAGGTCTAGTGTCTGTGGTCCTCTGTGTGGGGGTTATGGTGTGGTTGGGGATGGTGGGATGGTCCAGGTCCAGTGTCTGTGGTCCTCTGTGTGGTGGTTATGGTGGGGGGTGGTGGTGGGATGGTCCAGGTCTAGTGTCTGTGGTCCTCTGTGTGGTGGTTATGGTGTGGTTGGGGATGGTGGGATGGTCCAGGTCTAGTGTCTGTGGTCCTCTGTGTGGTGGTTATGGTGTGGTTTGGGATGGTGGGATGGTCCAGGTCCAGTGTCTGTGGTCCTCTGTGTGGTGGTTATGGTGGGGGGTGGTGTTGGGATGGTCCAGGTCTAGTGTCTGTGGTCCTCTGTGTGGTGGTTATGGTGGGGGTGTTGGTGGTGGGGTGGTCCAGGTCCAGTGTTTGAAGGGAAAAAGTGCTTAAAGTGAAGATCAGAGGTCAAGGTTGGTGTGTTGTGCTGTTAACCCCCGGAGTTAATGTGTGCCTGGAAGCATTGATTGGATGATGGAATGTGAAGGACATGGACATTACATGTGTACAGGCACATGCGTACACACACACACACACACACACACACACACTCCCACAGGGGTGGGGGGATATACATAAGTCCCACACCTTGCAACATTTGAATCTTAACTTCCTTCCTGCTCATCTGACAAATAATATATTTGTTCTCCTTTTATTGTCACTGCCTTTACAATAAATGTATATAAAGCTCTGGAAAAAAATAAGAGACCACTTAAGTTTCTGAATAAGTTTTTCTGATGTTGCTATTTATAGATATATTTGAGTAAAATGGACATTGTTGTTTTATTCTATAAACTACAGACAACATTTCTTCCAAATTCCAAATAAATTGGAAGAAAAGATCATTTATTTGCAGAAAATGAAAAATGGCTGAAATAACAAAAAAGATGGAGAGCTTTAAGACCTCAAATAATGCAAAGAAAACAAGTTCATATTCATAAAATTTTAAGAGTTTAGAAATCAATATTTGGTGGAATAACATTTCATGCATCTTGGCATGTCCTCCTCCACCAGTCTTACACACTGCTTTTGAATAACTTTATACCTTCACTCCTGGTGCAAAAATTCAAGCAGTTCAGTTTGGTTTGATGGCTTGTGATCATCCATCTTCCTCTTGATTATATTCCAGAGGTTTTCAATTTGGTAAAAAAAATGCATAATTTTTAAGTGGTCTTTTATTTTTTTACAGAGCTGTATATTATATTTTATACAGTGCTGTAAAAAGTGAGTGATTACACCCCTACAGTTATCATACTTATTACATTTATTTCTTTTAAATTCCACCCCCACACACCTGTCTGGGTACAATGATATCAGAATGGCGTAAAATGCAGCTAAAAGTTTATAAAATGCAGAAAAGATCTCAATAGAATATTTTACAAACATGTTAATGTATCCACAGAATGTGGTACAATGGTGGAAAGACCTTTAGATTAGAATAAACACAGATATACATCCCGTATTACAGTTAGAGATAGATTTAATGCAGGTGGGGTTCAGTTTGTATTGGTTTAAGCAGTAAAATGAAGTGAATGTCTCATATCTGCATGCGACACTGAGGCAGCCAGGTTTCTAAAGAGAACTACTTCAGGTCCTGATGACTGTTTTGGCTTCAAATCTGAATATATTTACATATATTGTTTTGCTTTATGTTTTATAGCGCACAGTCTGCTGGGCTCTAACCTCAGACTCAGACATGAAGCCACACAGCTGAAGGTTCTCAGATACTATGTGTGTAGAGAGCTAAAGTACAGAAAAACATCCACATCTATACAGTTACACTGCATACCTACAAATGCTTTCTCTGCAGTGTGTGCAGAATATCTGCAATGATGGATATCTGAACATCTTTAGGAAATTGGCAAGAGGAATATATAGTACTGAGCTGTGAAGCAGTGGTGGAACTGTGTTTTCTGAAATTATGTAGCTCCATACAGTATTTGGGATGAGTTAGAGAGTTGGAGATGAGGTGTTATGGTTTCTGCTTAGATCTAAACCATGGTCTTGTTTGTTTGCAGTGTGAAAGCATTTTTCTAGATAGTTCTTTCTAGTAACTTTCTGACCAATCACAGGAGATTTCTGCAGGCTATCATCTCCTGTTAAACAATAGAAGAAGAAAAAGAACTGGTGTTGTGCCAAAAGTCTCACAGTCCAAAAGCATGGAAATCAAGTAAATTAGGTACTCTAAACTGTTGTAAGCTTGGTGTGTGTGTTTGAATGTATGCCCAGATATGAAGGTTGATGGTTGTTTCCGGTTGGGAGTATGCTGTGCATGATTGGCTGCTGCTCACTGGCTTAATGGTTGTGTGTAAAACATGATTGGGTGTCTAGAAAGGTGCTATATATAGTAAGTTTAACTTCATTAATTCATTTGTTCATCCATTCTCTCCACCCTTTGTGGTAAAAAATCATGGTACTTATAATCATTTTAGCAAATGATAATGTATGCAGCTTTTCACAACAGGGAGGACGCATGCATGACAGGAAATAATAATGTGAAAATGATAATTGATCAGGTGTCCCAATTAGGGCTGGATATCAAAAATCGATATCAAAATGTCACTGAGTAAAATGTCAAAAGGTAAAAATGGTAAAAAAAAAAAATTGGAGTACCGAAATCAAAGTATCGTATTGGTACTGGTATTGATATATAAAATTTAATAATGATACCCAGCCCTAGCCTCAAAACTTTTGTCTCCACCATATTTCTCACTCCTCTATAGGCCTTCACTGCTGATGTTCAGCCCAGATTCTTAGCTGAGGTTTTGAAGGTGTCGCATGTTCTCTGTTGGGTTGTTTTGCATGCATATAAGATGCGATCAGCAGCGTAGCATGAAGATGCTATCAGCTGCATTGCTGCTTTGTTTTATTGGAAGGAAACGGTTGGTGATCTCATTACTCTTTAGTCTCTCACACCAGCAGGCTATACTTAGCACAACGCTAAAATGGCCCACTTAAATATTAGATGCTTTGACCCAAATGATGGGAGCGGAGCGCAGCGGGTGCAGGCAGTTCAGTTCTGAGAACCAGGGAGCTGCATGCAGCCGCTACCACACTGTACATCCACCTGTCTGTCTGCATATGTGTGTATCTCTGACACTGCATCCATCTGCGTGATCAGACATGTATGTATCCCAACATCCACTCTGTCCATGTGTCTGTGAATGAGTGTATATGGATATTTGCATATGTGTGCATCTCTGTCGCTGTCCATCTGCGCTTTTATTTGTAGTGGATGATTCTCTGATATGAGAATTATAAAGAAATTAATATGACATTCCTTAAATTATAATCATCTCAGCTATGCTACAGTGTATCCAGTATGTATTGCATAGTTACATCAAGCTATTTATCCTTTATGTATAATAAAGCTATGATATAAACCCAATATTTCTAATATAGTCACAGTATATACCTGCCTATAACCTGCCTCAGCATACCTTAATAATAATATCTGCTGGATATATTGTACATACATAGTAAGTTCACATTGATATAGTGTATATACCCAATATTGATAGTATAGATATGTTATAAACCCAGTATTCATACCACATATTGTATATTTACAGTATAGGCATGCTATAACCTGTACTAATAGAATAGTTTTTTTGTGAACTCAGTATAAATAATACAGATTTACTATGAACTCATTTTATCATATCAAAAGTATATATTTGGTATAAACTTTAATTTAAATTGTCAATAGTGTAGAAATATTACAAGCTCAGTATTAATAATCAATATATACTATAAACTCAGAATTATTATTAGTATCCATATACTACAAACTTAGTATTATTAATATAAATATACTGTAAACTTATTAGTACAATTATAGCTATGCTATAACCTCTATTAATAATAAAGATGTACTATAAACTTAGTATTGTTATTATTCATATACTACAAACGTAATATTAATAATATACATATACTATAAACTCAGTTTTAACAATATCCGTGTGCTTGAAGTTTAGTATTAGTTGTATAGATGTTATATACCCAGTATCCATAGTATACATATATTATAAACTCAGTAGTAAGGGTATAGAAATGTTGAAAACTATAAGGTGCACGTAATATACGATGCACTATCAATAAGCGTCTATTTTCTGGTCTATTTTCAAACATAAGACACACCGTCGCCATGTTTTCCTTCTAATTTAAAGCTAAGCTAATTAAACAAAACTGTAATTCTTAAAAAAAACTTTTAAAGTCAAATAAGCACTGGATGTTAATCTACACAAATTTCTCTCCTGAAAACTCTTTATTTGGGTGAGTAAAGCGCTTCTGTTTATTTATAGTAAGCTTAGATTTACAGATTTCCTCTAAAGCTAGCCGCGGTTAGCGGCTAATGCCGCCCGATAGCACTACCCTGAGGAACCCTGAGTGTTCTGGTAAGCCAAGGTGATATTAGCTAATGGTTTATCCCAGGTAGCTTGTTTTAACACCGTAAACACACAGACTACAGTCCAATATAATCACCTCTGAACAGCAAAAGAGCTAGCGCTTAGCACGGTTAGCTGGCAATGGTATTGCTGCTCCAGCAGTGCTAGCTGGTGTTAGCAGCAGATTACAGGCTGATAATACACACTTCTGAACGGCTAAAAAGCTAGCACTTAGCATGGTTAGCTGCTAATGCTAATGTTGCAGAAGAACTAAGTTGAAACTCCTGTATAACACTGCACTTCAGCAGAGTGACTTTACTGCTCCTTAATACCTGATTGAAAACAAAATCATACATATGGCGCACTGGTGATGTTTGGAAAAAATAAAAGGATTTTAAGCGCACCTTATAGTGCGAAAAATATGGTAAACATATTATTAGTGAAGATGTAAAGTCTGTAAAGACAACATATAATTAATATAAGCTTGATATTAGTAGTGTTGAGGTTATATACCCAGTATTTGTAGTATGTATATGGAATATACTCTTTATTAAAGTGAAATTTCTTGTAAAATTACTTATTACTCCATTATATAAGGAGTGTATGACGCTTTTTTAAGAATTAAAATCTGTTAAAAGTGAAAGATTTCATGAAATTATAGGACAAATTCTTGTAAAATTACGAATTATTCCATTTTATAAGGAATATATGACGCTTTTTTAAGAATTAAAATCTGTTGAAAGTGAAATATTTTATGTAATTATAGGACAAGTTCTTGTAAAATGACAGTATTAGTTGTTAATTATAGTAATAACAATAATTGTTTTTTTACGGTTTGTATCTGCTTTAAATGTGACAGTATTTTTCAGATTTTTTACAGACGTTTTCTGGCGCCCCCTACTTTTTTTTTTTTACAGTATAGATATTATATACCTAGTATTTATAGTTTAGATTAGGGGTGTGCCATATCGTATCGTATGTAATAATATCACCAAAAAAATTGAATACTGTGAACGATATTATACCCTAAAATATCGTGCCATGTCACCCACCCCTAATTATTGCATCAGGGTACTACTTTTTTGTAGTTTTTAGCAAAAGAAGAAAATCACACTGTTCTCATTTCCCATTATATATTTACTAGAGACAGATTATATCTGTTTAGTATAATTTATTTTACTTTAATCCTGGATATATGGAGATATATGGAGTGCATTACTAGTATCATGACATTCTGCATCATTGACTTCTGTTACAAATCTGATCAAATTCTTTTTTCTTTTTCTCAGTTAGCCATATCATATTGCATGCAATAATAAAATTCTAAATAATTTTTCTAATTCATTGTTTTGTCCATACCTGTCAAGTCTCCCGTTTTGGCCGGGAAACTACCGTATTTTACTCCTCTTTCCCGCCGTCCTCCCGTATTAGTATTTTCCCGTAAATTTCCCGTATTATATTAAGATTAAAATATATATATTATTGAGGAGACAGGGCACTGACCGCGCTGTGTCTCTTAACCAATCGTGGAGCCGGTTCAAGGAGAAAGTCCCGCCTTTCAGGAGAAACAGCCAATCAGCTTGCAAAGGAGAGTCAGCGTGGGGAAGCCCCCCGTCGCTGTGAGTTCAGGCAGCTAGTCGGAGCTGCTGATGTTAAAACATATCTGGATATACAGCGATTTTTCTAAAAGAAAGGTAACGGTAGGCTAATCATGTAAACTGTGATGAAATTTTTCTGATAGCTGCTTAAAAATACTCGTCTCCGAAATAAAACACACATATTAAACCTTTTAAAATAAAAAGATTACAGCTTGTGACTCAGTTTAACTAGAAATGTGGAGAGGACCGAAATGAACTGAACTGATCAGGGGTTGAGTAATCAAAAGAAAGAAGTATTAATTAAAAATTATTAATTGTGTAGGCCACTTAGGATTAATTTTTACTGATGGAATATATCTGGTCTATGTCCTTTTAGTAAAGGCTCATAATACTATTTTTAGGTCACCTACAGTCATTTTGCAGAATTTGTGCACCCTTTGTTCAATTTTAAATCTATTAAATGAATAAAAAATATATAATATAAAAGAGTGCATTTATGGCAAATAAGACATGAAATCTTAACTTTTTTATATCTAGAAAAGGATTTTTAATTTGGCTGTATTAAAAGAATGACATGTAGGAATGTCCACAACATTTCAGATTCTGATAATCTAATTGTAGTGTGTAAGCGGTTCACATGTGGTTATTTTAGATTTTTTGTAAACGTGTCTTAAAATGTAAGAGATACTGAACCTTCGTTGGGCTGGTGGGACGGCTTTAAGCGGACAGAGGAAAATATCCCTTATTTTTAAATCTAAAACTTGACAGGTATGGTTTTGTCATATCGCCAAAAGTATCGTTATCGTGAAAATACCATGAAATATTGTGATATTATTTTAGAGCCATATCGCCCACCCCTAGTTTAGATATGTTACAAACTGTTTTTATACTATAGGTACAGCAGGTATTATATATTATATATGTGGTAGATGTGGAGATGTGGTATCTGCTGTATGTTGCTGGGTATCTAAGACGCTGTATCTCTGTGGCTTTGTGTGATTGTATTCGCATGTGTGTTTATCTTGTCTGCTGTCCATCAGTGTGAGGCTGCACGCACGGGACCCTGTGTCTGTTTCTCTGTTTGTCTGCATGCGTGTGTGTGTGTGTGTGTGTGTCTGTGTGTTTGGTGTCTGACAGGAGACGTGAGCCACATAGGCTGAAGTGGGTGGCGTAACGGAGCGCCTCATTGCAGTAATCGATTAAAGCCAGCTCCATCTATGTCCGGAGCGGGCAGAGCGGGATTTAGAGCGCCTGGGCCGCCCGCCTCAGGCCTCAGTTACACCCTCCACGCTCCAGCCCTGAACAATAGCAGCAGCATGCCGCATTAGCAGCAGGAGAAAAGGCTCCCACCAGGGCCCTGCGAGGAAACGCACTCTATTCACAGCCAGTCTTATCTCTGAGACTCAACCCACAGCAGCAGAGCGCTGGCCTGCACCACGATCCGGGGGGTTAGCGTAATTAGACTGCACAAATTACTGATATTCATTAGTCTGTATTGTTATTACTTATGGAAAATACCTCCAAAAAGTGATATAGAATGCTCTATATTCTGAATTTATTACACCTGGCCATATGCTTTGGATGCTATTATGTTGTTTTATGTATTATGCATCACCAGAGGTTGAGTAACAAGGCCAAACCATGTGCTACGTTCCATATTGAGCTCGGACTTTAGAATCCAATATATAAACAGTAGTAAATTCATTACTATTATACCTTTTTTTATCACTTCTATCTATTATTGTCTCATTAAATCAGTGATAGACAGAGTACTGTCCAACATCTATCTGAAAACATGCTTACATATAGTTTTGTGAATGTGCGAAATATACTGTTTAAGGCAATGTTTTGGCTTGTCATCACTAGCAATGCTAACGTGGAACTGGGGAGACTGAGGTTTAAATCCCAATCTGGGTGACTATACTGCTCTGCACCAATAAAAGTCCTTGGGCAAGACTCCTAAGACTATATTGTAATAGGAATACCTCTGTAATAGGAATCACAGCTAAATTGTATGAATGTAAATGTAAAGTAAATGTTAAGTAAATGACATTCATTATTTTAATCAAATTACCGTACATACCAGTGGTTCGTTTGTAGCTATTTGCTTAATGGCAACACTCTAGTAAAACTTTGCAGTGAATAGCGGATGTTTCCTATGAATTGGTCTTTTTGATACATTATAACCTGTATTTAAACTAGACGTTTGGCCTTGCTGTGAAGGGTCTTCAGCTCACCAAATAGGATTTGACCTCTGAGTGAGCCCTGTTAGTCCACTGAGTTTGAATGCATTTACATATAGAATATTTTCCGTACCCAGAGCTTTGCATAAAATACACTAGCAGGAATATCTCCCATTCCATTCACTTTACAGCACACATTGTATCTCGGTAGATCACACATTATTCATCACACATGCAGAGATACCCTGGCATGGCAAAAATCATGGGACAGCAGCTGTGAGCTGCTATCTTGTGAAGGAGTTTGAAAATTCAGTGTGCGTCCATTTAACATTCCTCAATTCATAACGAGGACATTTATACGTCATAAAGGGCATTAACTAATTCCTGTCCCATGACTTTTGGCCAGTGATCAGTGTACTGTATATATTATCATTTTTACACAATTACACAACTATATATATGTTTTTTTCTTCAGTTTTTGACCTAATTTAACCTCATTTTTGACCTAATCGGATTTTTTCTTTTACATATTACGGTATTCTTCACACTATAAGGCACACTTAAAATCCTTTAATTTTCCCCAAAATTGTCTTATGTATGAATTTTACCAGTCTGGTATTAAGGAGCACTAAAGCCACTCCACTGAAGTACAGCGTTATAAGGGAATTTTAGTGAAGTTTCTTCAACACCGAGGCTGGAGCAGTATTAGCATTAGCCGCTAACCACTGCACTAGCTCTTTCTCTCTTTTTTTTTAAAAAGAGTTACAGTTTTGCTTACTTAGCACCCCCCCCCCCACTCCCCCCACCCCCCCACAGCGGCGAGACCTACTAAATAGAAGGGAAATGTGGCGACACCCTTGTTCCTTACTATTGTTACTTAAAATGCGCCTTATAATCCGGCACGCCTTATGATATATGAAAATAGACCACAAAATAGATTTTTATTGATAGTGTGCCTTATAATATGGTGCACCCTATAGTCATAAAGTCATAGTAAAATACAGTATCTAAATTTCAGAAGTAATCAACCTATACAAATGAATAGAAATGTTTAAAAATAGACTTCCATTTGAAGTTGATACGTTTTTTAACTTGCGCCCTGTTGACACTTTGGAGATTTTGGCAAGGTTTTTGTGTGAAAGTGACACATCTTCTCACTGTTCATGTATGTGTCTTCCACAATCAAGAGCTTTTGTTGGAGTAACTGTATCTACTGTCCAAAACAGAAAACTTGCTACCAGATTTTGGAGCATTGCTGTGAGGATCTGATTGCATTCAGCCACAAAAGTGTTTAGAGTGAGGTCAGGATGTTGGATAATAACCACACTGCTCCAGCTTCATCATCCCCAACTCCCCAATTAATCCCAAAAGTATGTGCTAGAACACCATAATTCTAGAGAACAGAGTTCCACTGCTTCACAGCTCAATTCTGGAGAATGTATCTATATCCTTCCTCTAGCTCATGCCTGGCATTGGGCGTGGTGCCAATAGATTAATGTACAGTGAATATACATGTAGTGTGTTCATTTATAGTAGATATATATTCATTAGAAGTGTCCACAAACATTTGGACGTATAGTGTATTCCCAATTAGTGAATGTTGACCAGGCCACCAGGCAGGAATGGAAGAATTGGTAAAGTGTCTGTAGAGGATGAGCGAGAAGAAAACAAAGCTTTCAGGCTGAGAGGGAGCTGATCAATACAGCTGATCAATACCATTTCATCAAACGTGAACGATGAGGTTTCATCCTTACTCATCAAATCCCTACCCCCCCACACACACACACTCACTCCCTCCCTCCAGAAGGTGAAGAATGGACAAAGTAAGACCTCCAACATCCACAGGATTCATCGTATTATGCAGGAGCCATTATATTGTATGCATGGCAGGACTACACCAGATTCTATGCCAGCCAATGTGTGACTAAAACTGGCTGTGTATGTTGGTTTTTTTTAGGGCGTTTACACATAGATTGTTGGTTTTCTCTGGTCTGAATTAGTTAACAGGTTTGTAAACTTGTAGCATTTCCACTTGGTGTGGTTTAGTTTGGTTTGGTTTGTTTTCACACAGAGAAAAATCCAAGCACACTGAAATGCAACACAAAAAACAATGCCTTAAAGCAGAGCAAGAAAGTAAATACAGGAAGAATCTTCAGTTTTCTGGACCAGAGCATATTTGTTTTCAGTTTAACATGGACAACAGCAGAGATAGCATTTATTAATTGGTGTAGTAATTTTCTGGGTTATATATTAGGTTACCACCTGACTACAGAAACTGTAAAATGGTAGAATACACCTAATATCTGCATCTGAGTGCGATTACTGATTCACAATTGCAAACACCAAACAAATCACACCAGTCGCACCGGGACTAGGGAGGGTTCCACCAAGACCCATACGCCTGCTTTGAAGAAGTCAAATTAAGGCTACCACCACCATGCTTTACAGTGCACCACCATCTTCATACAGCTGTCATTGGAGTATAGATTGAATTAAACTTTTCAGGCTTACACATTGTTGGTTTGCTCTGGTCTGAACCTGTGATTTAGCTTGGTTTGGTTTGGTTTGTTTTCACACAGAGAAAATTTTTCAAAAATGCAACGTCTTGGGGCAGAGCAAGAAAGTAAATACAGGAAGAAGGTTCAGTTTTCTGGACCAGAGCATATTTCTTAACAGTTTAACAAGGACAACAGCAGAGATTCCATTTATTATTTGGTGTAGTAATTACCTGGGTAATATACTAGTTTAGTAGTAGTTTAGTTTAGTTGAGTGTGATTGCTGATTCACACCTGCAAACACCAAGCAAATCACACTAATCGCACAAAGTCTAGGGAGGGAGTCACCAAGACCCATAGGACTGCAGCGAAGAAGTTAAATTAAGGCTACCACCACCATGCTTTACAGTAGGCATAATGTGTTTTTGGCAATGTGCAAAGTCAAAGTCAAAGTGGTTTTTATTGTCATTTCAGCTATATACAGAGTACACAGTGAAACGAAACAACGTTCCTCCAAGGACCATGGTGCACATAAACACAGTGTAGACAGAACAATAGTGCAACAGTACAAAAGTGCAGACAGACAATACAACACCATACAGACAAAGAATAATAAATAACAAGACAGTGTGCAAATTTTGCAGTGTGCAAAAAAGACCAGGTGAGGTAGTAATTACTCTATTACACAGTGTGCAATAGAGTCCAGTGAGGTAGTAGGGTTTTTAGTGCTTTCCATTTCCTGGGGTAAGTGGGGTAAGAGTGTGTGTGCATGTACAGAAAAACCATCAGTTCAGTCTCTGCAGTTAAGGAGTCTGATGGCTTGTGGGTAGAAGCTGTTGCAGAATCTGGTCGTGCTGGACCGGATGCTGCGGTACCCGAAGGCAGGAGGGAGAACAGTTCGTGTGAGGGATGAGTGGGGTCATCTTAAGCGTCAAGTCTTATTTCTTTTTGGTCTTTTCATACCAAAAACCTCTTCTTACCTATACTTACTCATTTATAGTCGTCATAGGGGTCCTTTGACTAGCCTCCTTCTTGGATGGTCACTCACTTTGTGAGGACGGCCTGCTCTAGGCAGATTTGCGCATGCAAATATATGGAAATTTCAAACTGTATTGCCAACATCAGTCATTCTTGGAAACCACGGTCAGACCAGTGATCAGACATGAAAATGGTGTTTTGTTTCACTCAAATTTGCTTATCATGAATAATGACACTCTTATCAGTAGTTGGTGTGGCGCAGTAGATAACACCACTCCCAGTCAGTGTGCTACCACATCATGTTGGATGCTGGTGTTCAATCCCTGATCTGGGAGACTATTCTGTTCTGCGCTACACCAATAAGAGTCCTTGGGCAAGACACCTAACACTACAAAAACGGTCAATATCAGCTTTAACACGTTAACACATATGATTATCTGGAGACGTTAATGTTAATTTTAGGGGAAAAATTTTTTTTTACTAAGTTTAGCCAAATTTGGCAAATGGTCCCCTCTGTTGGCGGTTTTATATATTACTGTTGAGTTGAGATGGTACATTGCATTTTATTTATATTAAAGTATGGATGAAATCTCATAACTAACTTTTACTGTCTTACACCTTTTTCTCTATTCTTTCTCTCTCTTTATCTCTCTCTCTCACACAAACTGTTGCTACTTCTGTGAAGCATAGTTTTGCTATGTTTCTCAACCTCCCTGTATAATCCTGTTAAAATCTGTTAAAATCCTGTTAACATTCTGTTAAAGTCGTCTCTAAAACAATAGTAAAGCTTAGGTCGGGCCCAAAAAATCCAGCCCAATTCCGCCCGAGCCCGACATGACCTGCCCTATAAACTTTTTTGTTTTTTTTTGTAAGCCCGAGCCCGATTTAAACAAGACATTTTTTTCAGTGTCTAAACTGAACTTATTAAAAACATTTTCGGGATGTTTAAATGAGTAAAATTTGTTCAGAATGATGTCAATTAACATTGCAACACTGAAGAAGCATAGACCTATTATTTAAGAACAATGTTTATAAAGATCCAATCTCCCCATCTATTCTAATATAATTAACAATGTTTAATAAGAATATAAAATACATTCTGAACATTTTTTAAAATTTATTTTAAGCATATAGTCTTAGCGCAAAACACATACAACAGCAATAAGTCTACTGCACTGCACACTCATTGAACCGAAATAACATATATAAGAACAATAACATAATTTACAATGACTTTTGTCTACTCTAATATAATTAACAATGCTTTAGAATATAAAACACTTTCTGAAGAAACTATTTTTTTTATTTTAAGCATATAGCCTTAGTGCAAAACACATAAAACAGCAATAAGGCTATGCAGGGACAAATGGAGGAGCTCACATGTGCGCAGTTGTGCAACATTTTATTTAAAACACAGTTTGATTGGTTACTTTGATATATGGTGATTATCACACCATAGCTTTATATAAAATAAAAATAGCATTAGAAAACACTCTAAACATTTACATTTACATTTAAGGCATTAAGCAGATGCCTTTATCCAGAGTGACTTACAACTGTGCTTCGTTGTTTACTTTAAAATATATTCATAGCTAGTTTGTAGAGAGTAGAATCAAGAGATACACAAAGCAGTATTAGTTTTAGAGTGAGATCTGCATTCCTACTGGTTCATTTCCTCCATTAAAGCTTCTATCAGTAAAATAAACTGGTCTTTATCAGTAATCGACTGAATGTAAGGTATGAGTAAGCTGAATCCATTGCTATAAGGAACTTCAGGGGCTGTTTTCAGGTTCAGACCCCAATTTCAGGCCTGATTAAAGCTGTACCTCCAGGAGCAGGATTGGGAAGCACTGGTGGAAAGAAAAGAGTGAAAGTAAAGGAAAGGAAAGGAGTGAGAGTGAGATAGAGAGAAAGAGAGAGAGAGAGAGAATGAGTGAGAGGAGAATGAGGCTTGAACGGTGGTGGAGGTATAAGCCTCTCCACTGAGACCCTAATCGGCTCACGGTGACACAAATGCCCAGGCCAGCTTTTGTCACCTGTCCTCTAGAACCGTGTTATTGATGAGAGCTCAGCCGAGCTCTCTCTTTCTCTATCTCTCTCTCTCTTTCTTTCTGTCTCTTTCTCTCTCTCTGTCTCTCTTTCCAGCTCACTCTTCTCTTATCCCTCTCTCTCTCTCTCCGATTCTCTCTCTCTCTCTCTTTCTCTCTCTGCTGCTGCTTCTGCTGAAGTCATCCTCAGATTTATGTTCATCCCTCAACACCGGCTGAGCTCAGAGACCGACTGCGCAACGGAGGGAGAGGACGAATAGAGCAGATAGAGAGAGAGAGAGAGCGCGAGAGAGAGAGAACGAGTGAAGGACAAAACAGACAAACGGACAGAAATAGAGAAATAGAAAGAGAGATAAATTTGGCAGCTCCTTGTCCTCCTCGTCAGTGCAGCAGTGAACTACTTTAGACGTGCACGGTGCAGCATCATTTCCTGATCTCAGAGACAAAGGGATGAAAAAGGAACTCCATGCAGATTCACAGAGAGGTAATCTTCTCTCTATACTGTAGTTCAGGATGATGCAATACTTTATAGTATTGACTTTTTAACTGATATGTTATAGAAAAAGTTGGTTTAGGATGGTTTAAGATGGTCTTTGATAAATAGGATGTTCGGTTGAAAAGTTGGCTAAATTCTGGTGAAAACGTAGTCTGTGCTTGTAAGGTAGTAACTATTTATTGATTAGCGTAATATTGTTTGTAGTGTTTAATTGTTGTCATGGTGGTCAACAATCTTGGTTATCCTAGTCGACCAACTTGATCCTGTTGGTCAACCGTCATGATCATGATCATTTAGGTTGATCAGCTTGGACCTGATGGTCATGATTTACCAGCTTGGTCCTGTTGGCTATGGTCCACCAGATTGGTCCTGTTGGTTAACCTTGATCATGGTAATTTTGGTTGATTAGCTTGGTACTGGTGGGCATGATCCACCAGATTAGTCCTGTTGGTCATGGTCCACCAGATTAGTCCTGTTGGTCATGGTCCACCAGATTAGTCCTGTTGTTCATGGTCTACCAGATCGGCCCTGTTCATCATGGTTTTCCAGATTGGTCCTGTTAGTCATGGTCCACCAGGTTAGTCTTGTTGGTCATGGTCTACCAGATTGGTCCTGTCGGTCAACCAGCATGGTCATGGTCTTTTTGTTTGACTAGCTTGGTACTGTGGCTTATGGTCAACCAGACTGGCCCTGTTCGTCATGGTTTACCAGATTAGTCCTGTTGGTCATGGTCTACCAGATTGGTCCTGTTCATCATGGTTTTCCAGATTGTTCCTGTTGGTCATGGTCCACCAGCATAGTCATGGTCATTTGGTTGACCAGCTTGGTACTGTTGCTCAGTGGTCCACCAGCTAGCTCCTGTTGGTTGTGGTCCACCAGATTAGTCCTGTTGGTCATGGCCTACCAGATTGGTCCTATTGGTTGTGTCGGTTATGGCCCAACAAATTGGTCCTGTCAGTCAACCAGAATGGTTATGGTCATTTTGGTTGCCCAGCCAGCTCCTGTTGTTCATGGACCACCAGCCTGGCCCTGTTAGTCATGGTCCACCAGATTGGTATTGTTGCTCAGTGTCCACTAGATTGGTCCTGTTGGTCTTGGTCCACCAGTTTTGTCCTGTTGGTCATGGTCCACCAGCTTGGTCCTGTTAGTCATGGTCCACCAGATTGGTACTGTAGCTCAGTGTCCACTAGATTGGTCCTGTTGGTCTTGGTCCACCAGCTTTGTCCTGTTGGTCATGGTCCACCAGCTTGGTCCTGTGGGTCATAGTCCACCAGATATCTTGGTCAGTCTGATCATGCCTGTAAGCCAGCAAAACTGAGTTAAAGAAAAACCCTTATGCAGTCAAAGTTTGCATGCAAACCTAATCTTGGGATTTCACTAAAACCACTATGCCAGGGCAGCCCATAGATTACTACTACTGGTTTAAATATTAATCTGTGTTCCAGGAAGTAACACTGGCATGGAAATGAGTATACTGGTTCTGGGTAGTTACACACACTGGCCTATTTGTTTGTGTATTTCCCTAGTAAGCCTGCAAGGCAGACAGATCGCCCATTACCGTGACCTTTTTTGACTGTGAGGCGCGTCAAGCACCAAACATAGATGCCTTTTCATTCTGTAACGAAGGCCCGTTGGGTGAGAAGAACCCCGGGACAAAAGTTCAGCTCGGCTCTGAGGAAACAGGCAGATGGTTTATGTCGCTCAGCATCTAGCTGTCTGCTCGCTGTCAGCCGGCGATGATCAAAACCATGAAATCATGGTGGAAATCTTTCCACCAGAGAAGAAAGCGCTGCTTCATCGACGTCTTCATGAGGCATCAGTTTCTGTGAGCAGGGTCTGAAAATGCCTGGGAAGTGCTGTAGTGTTACAGCTTCCAGTCACTGCTCTGCAGACATAAGAGAGAGAGAGAGAAAAAAGAAATAAATAAAGAAAGATATTTTAAGCCCAGTTTAGTATCTGGTTCTGTTACAGTCTGCTTTTAACTCTACAAAGTCTAGGGGTGAAACACAGTATCAATATCAGTATCAATATAACATATTATTTTGGTTTGAGATACATTGTCGATATTTGGCATCAAATATGGATGTTTTCGCTGCTTTTGGCATGTGGCAAAAGTCTTGGGACAGGATTCAAGGTACACCATGATTTTTTATAGTGTATGTTAAAGTACAATTGCTAGTGTTAGTCAGCCGTCCATCGCTGCATAGATTGGCCTCTGCATATATGCACCACCAATTGTGGACCTACACGTTATACTAGGCATTAAATACATTAGTGTGTAGTCGGTCCCTCTTTGCAGCTCTAACAGTAAGTGTGTAGCTCTGCTGGTATTGCAGCTACGTTCACATTACCAGGCTGAAGTGACTCAAATCAGATTTTTTGCTCAATGTGTCTCAAATCTGATTTTTTCATGCCTGTGTTAACGTGCCAAATCAAAATTAAAATAAGATTTGAGTCACTTTCATATGTGTTCCTATATCAGATACGTATCCGATCTATGGACATGCGACATGAATGTGAACGGTCAAATCTGAATTCATGAGTCTATTTTTGCTTTTACGCACTAGCATTAGCGCTACATGCTTCTCTCTCATACCCACACATCTCTCCGCACAGCTGTGCAGCTATACAGTTGTGGTCAAAAGTTTACATACACTTGTAAAAAAACATAATGTTATGGCTGTCTTGAGTTTTCAATAAGTTCTACAACTCTTATTTTTCTGTGATAGAGTGATCGGAACACATACATGTTTGTCACAAAAAACAGTCATAAAATTTGGTTCTTTCATAAATTTATTATGGGTCTGCTGAAAATGTCACCAAATCTGCTGGGTCAAAAATATACATACAGCAACAAAATTTGTCAATTTTGGTGATGTAGCGAGTTGTGTCAATCAAATTAGCTTCATGTCATGGCCTCTTCACTTCTTGTAAGTGATTCTGATTGACTACAGCTGTTGACTTCTCATGAGCCCATTTAAATAGGGCTCATTTGACCCAGTGATTAGACTCAGCTACAAAAGCTACAATGGGAAAGTCAAAGGAACTCAGTGTGGATCTGAAAAAGCGAATTATTGACTTGAACAAGTCAGGGAAGTCACTTGGAGCCATTTCAAAGCAGCTACAGGTCCCAAGAGCAACTGTGCAGACAATTATACGCAAGTATAAAGTGCATGGAACAGTTGTGTCACTGCCACGATCAGGAAGAAAACGCAAGCTATCACATGCTGCCGAGAGGAGATTGGTCAGGATGGTCAAGAGTCAACCAAGAATCACCAAGAAGCAGGTCTGCAAGGATTTGGAAGCTGATGGAACACAGGTGTCAGTCTCCACAGTCAAGTGTGTTTTACATCGCCATGGACTGAGAGGCTGCCGTGCAAGAAAGAAGCCCTTGCTCCAGAAAAGGCACCTTAAGACTCGGCTGAAGTTTGCTGCTGATCACATGGACAAAGATAAAACCTTCTGGAGGAAAGTTCTCTGGTCAGACGAAACAAAAATTGAGCCGTTTGGCCACAACACCCAGCAATATGTTTGGAGGAGAAAAGGTGAGGCCTTTAATCCCAGGAACACCATGCCTACTGTCAAGCATGGTGGTGGTAGTATTATGCTCTGGGGATGTTTTGCTGCCAGTGGAACTGGTTATTTGCAGAAAGTAAATGGGATAATGAAGAAGGAGGATTACCTCCAAATTCTGCAGGAAAACTTAAAACCATCAGCCCGAAGGTTGGGTCTTGGGCGCAGTTGGGTGTTCCAACAAGACAATGACCCAAAACACACATCAAAAGTGGTAAAGGAATGGCTAAACCAGGCTAGAATTAAGGTTTTAGAATGGCCTTCCCAAAGTCCTGACTTAAACCCCATTGAGAACATGTGGACAGTGCTAAAGAAACGGGTTCATGCAAGAAAACCATCACATTTAGCTGAACTGCACCAATTCTGTCAAGAAGAGTGGTCAAACATTCGACCTGAAGCTTGCCAGGAGCTTGTGGATGGCTACCAAAAGCGCCTAGTTGCCGTGAAAATGGCCAAGGGACATGTAACCAAATACTAATGTTGCTGTATGTATATTTTTGACCCAGCAGATTTGGTGACATTTTCAGCAGACCCATAATAAATTTATGAAAGAACCAAATTTTATGACTGTTTTTTGTGACAAACATGTATGTGTTCCGATCACTCTATCACAGAAAAATAAGAGTTGTAGAACTTATTGAAAACTCAAGACAGCCATAACATTATGTTTTTTTACAAGTGTATGTAAACTTTTGACCACAACTGTAGCTGCAAAAAAAACAGCAAAAGCAAACCACCTTTCCTTTTTTCACCTCCTCAACTTGAGCATGAACTTCAGACCAGCTGTTTACTCTCCACTCCAGCAAAAGATGCTCCACATATGAGCTGCTAACTCATCGATTTCCCTTTATAAAGCTACGAGTCGTCTCTCAAATATGAGTTTTTTGTTGTCGGTGAAGAAGGTGAGGTTTATATACGTGTCAATGTTTGCATGTGAGGCGTTTCAGGGACACATTTGTTCACAGATTTACACACAGATACAGCTCACTTACATTTGTGAATGTGAACCGTAAAGATAGACAAATCAGATTTGAGCAACGTGGGTTGTAATGTGAATGTAGCAAATTAAGAGCGAGTTAGCATTAGCCTATGTTTTAGTCAAATTTGTATTGAAATGCCATCATTATTATATGCTGCTCAATCTATTATACAATCTATTTACAGTCAGCTCATTGGCTATTAAGTCCCCACTCTGCAGGTTCTAATGTGACATTGTTTGATGACTACAGTGTTCCTACTAGCCATCCTGGTCTGCCTGGCGTCATAGATGCTTTCCCACATGGTTTCCTACAATTCATACAAGTATTCGTGCACTTGTTAATGTGCTGCTATTTATGAACCTGCTACTTGGTAGCTTGCATTTTAAGTGACACATTAAGGTAACCCTGTGTCAGATAAAAACTATAGTTGAAACAATATATAGATAGATTTTAAAGAGCCACTAAACCATAAAACATGTATATTTTTTCATATATCTTTGAGGAAAGATATGCACACTCTTGGTGAGATTTTAATCTCAGTGTCTTCATGAGGGAGAGTCACCTGGAATAGTTTTCTCAGCATCTTGAAGGAAGGAGTTCCTGGAGGTGCTGAACAGTAGTGGCTGCTTTTCCTTCATGCTGTGAAGCTCCAGCTCATCCCAATTAAATCACCTCAAATCACCATCTCAGTTCATCAGGTTTAGATCAGGGGATTAATGTGGAGGACAAATACTTTTTTTACTCTCTACTACTCTCTTTAATTGTAAATAAACTAAAGATACAGATTGAATTAAGAAGGTATGTCCAAACTTTAGACTGGTACTGTATATTTGGTATTAGGTTTACCATATTATACAGTATACAGGGGTTGGACGATGAAACTGAAACACCTGTCATTTTAGTGTGGGAGGTTTCATGGCTAAATTGGAGCAGCCTGGTGGCCAATCTTCATTAATTGCACATTATTGCACCAGTAAGAGCAGAGTGTGAAGGTTCTATTAGCAGGGTAAGATCACAGTTCTGCTCAAAATATTGCAATGCACACAACATTATGGGCGACATACCAGAGTTCAAAAGAGGACAAATTGTTGGTGCACGTCTTGCTGGAGCATCTGTGACCAAAACAGCAAGTCTTTGTGATGTATCAAGAGCCACGGCATCCAGGGTAATGTCAGCATACCACCAAGAAGCACCGACCACATCCAACAGGATTAACTGTGGACTCTGTAAGAGGAAGCTGTCTGAAAGGGATGTTCCAAAAAACATAAAACCACGGCTGCCCAAATCACGGCAGAATTTAATGTGCACCTCAACTTTCATGTTTCCACCAGAACTGTCAGTCAGGACAATAAATTATTGTGGTCTAAAACCAGGTGTTTCAGTTTCATTTTCCAACCCCTGTATGTCCAAATATATGCTTGGACATACTGTGTATATTAAACAGCATTGCTATAGCATTGAACAAAGAGCTAAACAGTCAACATAACATTTAAACCATTCATCTTAATATCCTTTTTACAGCATTAGACAGAGAGGAAGAAGCTGAGAGTAAAGAGAGAGAAAGAGAGGATGTCTGCAGTTGAGTAATTGGATCTGCTGGCCGTTCTGAAGGCGTTGGCTGTATTTCTAACTCTTATGTGCTTTAGCATATCTTCTTATACATCACTGTCCAGAGTTTTAAGCTTCACAATACTCATAATACTTCACAATACGTTTGTTTAAGCTCTGAACACTATAATATCACCTTTTAAAAGCTTTATATGGTTCTTGTCTCTCCTCTGTTACAGAGAACCTGCTGGCTGAGAGTGCGGCTTGGCAGGCAGATGTTAAGCCCTGCTCTTTGCACTCTCAACAGGAAATATAGAGAGGATGTGACCTCATAGAGCAGCGGTGAGCGCGCTCGGTGTGGCCTTGGCATCGGCCGGGCCGAGCTGAAACCCACTCTCTGCGCTGAGAGCCTTTTTTAATGCTCTTCACTACTTTTTACTACCTGCCAGCCCATCCCCGCTCCCTCCCTGCACGCGCATTATCTGTTTATTCTCACTTATTTATTTATATTAACTGGGAAAATGCCAAGCGCAGGCCGCAGCTTCATTTTTCTAAAAGTATAGCACATCAGCAAGAGGCTGAGAAACACTTGCTGCTGTTGTCATTGATCTCAGAGCAGTTTTTTAGTTCCTCCTGCAGTGTTTGTGGTTCGACACAATATCGTGAGAAGAATATATATATATATATATGCTTGTGGGCAACCATGAGGGGAGGAGCCTGGGCTTAACGGCTGTGAAAAACAGTCTATGCTTTTAAAAAAATCAATGGTTGAGAGCAATACGTTTCTGGCAGCAGGGGGGCTAGAAAATATTTATATAAAGAAAAACAGTACATTTTACATGTTAACAAGAGCACCAGAAAATATATATAAAAAAACAATGCATTTGTGGCAGCAAGAGAGCTAGAATATATTTGTAAAAAACAGTAAAATTGTAGCAGTAGAGATGCCGAAAACATCTTTAAAAATATGTAATTTTGTGGCAGCAGGGATGCTATAAGGGTTTGTGAAAAATAGTAATTTCATGGCAGCAGGAGAGCTAGAAAAGGTATGTAAATATTAGTAGTTTTCTGGCAGCAGGAGAGCTAGAATTATATTAGTAAAAAAAACTGTAATTTTGTGGCAGCAGTGGAGATTATATATTTGTTAAAAATGTACGTGCTATTCTCTTTAAAACTGCTTTATGACAACTTTTGTTGTAAAAAGCACTATATAAATAAAATTTAATTTAATGCAATTTAAATTGATAGAATATATTTATAAAAACAACAATTTTCTGGCAGTAGGAGAGCTAAATATATTTGCAAGAAATAATGATTTTCTGGCAGCAGGAGAGCTAGAATATATTTGTAAAAACAGTAATTTTCTGGCAGCAGGGGTGACAGAATATATTTGTAAAAATGTTTTTTGGCAGCAGGAGAGCTAGAATATATTTGTAAAAATAAGTAATTTTCTGACAGTAGGAGAGCTAAATGTATTTGCAAATAATAGTCATTTTCTGACAGCAGGAGTGATAAAATATATTTGTTAAGGAAAATGAAAAGTGTTTGTACAAATTAATACTTTTTTGGCAGCAGGAGAGCTAGAATATAGTTGTAAGAACTTTCTTTATAAAATCATTCGACACAAAAAAACCCTGTGTATTCTTGTCATTTTAATGGGATTTTTCAGAGTAAAACACTGCAAATATACTGAGAAAATGTTTTTTTTTATTACAGTGTAAATATATTAAGTTGGGTTCAAGCGTGAGTTTGACAGTATTCTCGTAAATGCCTTGTGAAAGTGGTGCTGAGAGTGGGAACGATGGTGTGCTAGTCAACATTACGAGGACTAACAAAGAGCCTGCTGTTATTGGGAGTGCACTGATGGGGGAATTGTGGCCCAGTGCCAATATCTGATATTTTTCCTTTATACAGAACAAATCAGACTTGTTTGTAAACACACAGATCAGTGATTAGTCTGGGTGTGGAGTAAAGATGGTAAAGAGATGGTAAAAGGCATGACTTTTAGCTTTTAGCTGAGCGCAGCCTAGTGCAGTACTGTATGTTGTATGCCAAGTTTGAGTTGTGTTGCCATGGCCTTGTTCAAGTACGTCATGTATTCTCATAACTAGGGGTGGACGATATGGCTCTAAAATAATATCACGATATTTCAGGCGATATAGGAAAACTAAAATATGAGGAATATATAATAATATATAATATAATAGGAATATAGTATAATAGTATAACAGAATAATCATAATGTGGCAAAATAAATAATATAGCATAAAATAATATAATGCAGCAAATAATATTGCAGAATATTTAGTGCATGCATATAAACTGCAAACTAAAACAATTCTACAATAAATACACCTAAAGCTTCACAGTAAATAATAGACTACTTTTAAGACAGAACAGCCCTATTATCACGATATGGATTTTTAATATCATGATATTTCTGTGTCACGATATATTCTATACGATATAATATTGCCCTACTCATAATTAGCCTCCACTAGTCTGGAAATAATGCACCATCATGCTTTATAGTGTTGTCAGCTTTGAATGCAATATAAACAATAAAAAATTGTCTATAAATCACGGTCACAACATGATAAATACTTTTTATCATTAGAAAATTATTAAAAAACAGGATATAACATTTTGCCATATCGCCAAGCTCAATCAGTGCGTAACTATGTGCACCAAGAGTGGTGGCTTTTATATTGTTAATTGATATTGGACTTAAATCACATCGACCAAAATTAAGAATTATATTAATTTTAAAATGTTAAAAATTTCAATCATAAATCAAAGCTTTTGAAAACCCTGATGTCACAATGCAGGCATGTTTTTGGCTAAATTTTATGTGTCATCACTGTCCAATGAAAAACAAGTATCTCCAAATCAGCAACTTTACAGGAGAGAGATACTGTAAAACCTTTTTAATTTCCAAAGGAAGTCAATATAAAAACTATTCTGGAGAAATTCTATTGGTCCATATGTCAAGAAATTTAAACAGAGTATAAGGGAAAGATGGTTTGTTGAAATAGTGTATTAATCTAAAAATCCACTGAAATGGAGATACTTGTTTTTCATTGGACAGCGATGATACAGAACCTCCATATGTAAAATTCTACAGTAAATCTACAGTTGCAGGAAAAAGTATGTGAACCCTTTGGGATTACTTGGATTTCTGCATAAATTGGTCATTAAATGTGTTCTGATCTTTTGATCTAAGTCACAACAACAGACAAACACAGTCTGCTTAAACCAGGGGTGTCCAAACTTTTTTTGTTGGGGGCCAGAAGGAGAAATATATTTGAAGTCACGGGCCACAGACTCTGTAATAAAACAAATAATGAAATATACCACTTTAAATAATACATTTTACTTGACTTGTCTTTATCTTTGACAGTGCTGTGTAAACTAAGATTTTTCAAATTGATGTTATATTTCATGATGTCTCTTAATATTAAACTCCTTAATTACAGCAACTTTTAGACTCTTTGGCCCGTTTTTCTGCGCTAGAAATGCACACTCTCTCCGCTTTTGGACTCTTTGGTCCGTTTTTCTGCGCTAGAAATGCGCACTCTCTCCGCTTTTAGCCTCTTTGCCCCGTTTTTCTGCGTTAGAAATGCGCACCCTCTCCGCTTTTAGACTCTTTGGCCCGTTTTTCTGCGCTAGAAATGCGCACCTTCTCCGCTTTTAGACTCTTTGGCCCGTTTTTCTGCGCTAGAAATGCGCACCTTCTCCGCTTTTAGACTCTTTGGCCCGTTTCTGACACCTAGCATTCAAACTTTGAATCTCACATTATAAAAACCTGCTTAACAGCGGGCCAACTTTCATTCTATTTCTAAAATACCTTGTGGGCCGCTCCAAAAAAGGAAACGGGCCGTAGTTTGGACACCCCTGGCTTAAACTAATTACCAAGTTTACTAAGACATTTTGCAGGAAAATGTAATATCATCTGTCCGCCAAAACGTGTAGATGGGATCTTAGTGTAGTCAGTTTTTGAGGCATTCTGCTCCAGGATCAGCACAGACAACCACCCCCTCTGCCCCTGCAGTGTCCTTTTCACCCCATTACTCCATGTGTACTGTATCGGCCCAGCAGTGTCTACACATTACATTATCATACCTCTTAGCATTGATTTAGAACGGGATCAATGTGCTCCAGTTACAGTTTTACTCTGCGGTGGTTCAGCCAGAGAGAGCGGGACTATGGGTTTTCCTTATTACCAGCGTTCTAAATACAGGCACACACACACACACACACACACATGCATAGACACACATACATAGAGAGACACACACACACACACAGAGAAGGCGTTTGTGAGCCGTTTCAATTTACTTCTGTCTGCTTCTGTCTGACAATGTCTCAGTTGTTGAAGTTGGGTTGCTCTGGTTCTGTGCTCCAGCTGTGATCTGATAAAGGTGCTTTTCAGTAGTGGACAGACAATTACTGAGGAAAAGAGAGAGAGAGAGAGAGAGAGAGAGAGAACGAGAGGAAGAGAAAGAAAGAAGGGTCAGTCTATAGCTCTCGTGTATCTTGCATGTTAAGTTGCCTCCCGCGCATCATGCATTCACATGCCGAGCGAGTGAGACGGAACAGTGCTGGCTGGGAGAACTGATGCCACCGGTTTGAAGGGAAACGGAAGCAGCGTTGCTCGAATCTGCATTTAGGTCAGAGAGCAGGGCCTCGCCGTCGCAGTTTCACCTCAGTTCCTGTGGCAGGAGAGCGCAGTTACTGCACTCATCCAGATTAGACTTAAACTGCACACATACACAACATGCTAAAAAGATTTTTGTCACTGCTTCTATTCTAAAAAAATAAGATATAAACCGAATAGGGCTGCAACGATTAGTCAATATAATCGTCAATGTTGTTTATTTAGATTTGTCAACTACAAATTTAATTCTTGACTAATTGCTAATTTGCAACAATACGACATTAAACAAGATGCTGAGGACAGTAGTCCAATGGGAGATGGGTAAACAGTTTAAACAGTTACACATTTTACATATTTAATCACTAAAAATCAGGACTTTACACATTTAAACAACATCCAGACATTCCTTTTTAAATTTCTTGTAAATCTCATGCTCAGCTGTTTCTATCATTTTTAGAGATGGAGGACATGGAAGTAATAATCGTTGGCTAATCGACTAATCGAATAAATAATCATCAGGTTAATCGACTACCAAAATAATCATCAGTTGCGGCCCTATTACCAAATATAAATTTTAGGACACCCTCTCCCATTTTTACCATTTTAGCTCTTCAGGTACAGTCAATAATCAGAAATGGTACAAAATTGTAAAGTGAATTTTGTGCCAAAATGAAAAAAAAAAAGATAAATAAAAATAAAATCTACAATCAAAATTTTAAGAATCAAAAGAAAAAGTGTATGTTGCAAATACAAAATATTTTTATATATACTTGGTTACTTTATGATTCTTTGCATTTTTTTTATTATTTCAGTTTGGATTTTTTTCTTCACTTTCATTTGTGTTTTTTGTGGATTTTCTCTGGATTTTCTCTGGATTTTGCTGATAAAAACATTTACTTCTGCAATCTCTCATTTTTTCAGTTCAAAATCAGGTGACCAATGGAACACCTTCTTCTAAGCTCCGCCCACCCATGAAAACACCACAAAAATTCACAAAAACACAAAAGCATTGTTAATAGTTGTTTGTTTGGCATCTGAGATTGTCTGTCCTTGGTTTGGCACTGCTGGATCATAGCATTGTATTTTCCTTTTCACATAATAAAAAAGTCCTGTCAAAAATGTTATAATATTTTTAATATGGTGCAAAAAAAAAAGATAATATATATATTTTTAACTTTTCCGTAAAGTTGCCAGTTTGGAGAAAAATTGCTTTGTTCTGAATTATATGAAAATGCAGTATTTTTTTGCAGTATTTTGTTAGTTACAATTGTAAATAACTGTCAATAACGGCTGAAATGGCTGCAGTTTCTGTTCCTCATCAGCTCCCACTGTGTTTACTGTAGTAGAAATCTGCAGTACCCTCTATAAATCTTAACTGTCCATGTCTAACAATGGCTTTTGTCTATTCCTGCATGCTATCGTTCATACTTTCCAGTGTTTGGCCTCCAGTGTGTCATGACACAAGTATGCCGACAGAGTCAGTGAAACGGGTTCAGTAGGAAGAGGCTGTGCAGTTTTCGTACATTAAGCCTTCAGTTACATCGACTTCATTTACAGCAAGTTTATACAGCTTTAAAACTTACAGTGGCTGAAATTAGCTTCTTTAGTTTTACACTGCATCTACAGGCTAACAACAAATTAGTAACCGAGCTAGCTAACCAATGATTTAGGTTTAGCATTATAGCTACTGCAACAATTAGCATTGTGGAAGTCTGCCTCCAAACATGTTTTTGGCGTTTACTGCCTTTTAAATATACTTAATTACGTAGTTTCAGAGACTGTATGGACACCCTGTTAACCTTACTAATGGAAAAAACAACACAAGCATCATATATGTAAGGTATTTACACTGCTACTAATGTTGTTAGCTGTGTTTTTAGTTAGCATTGTGCTAACTGTAAGCTATCTTACTTACAGCAGTACTAGTCAAAAGTTAACTAGAAACCAGAATATATTTTATATTTCACATTCTTCAAATTAGCACAGTTTTGAACATCTTGGCTGAATTTTCTCAGTCAGCTTTATGAGGTAGAATCACCTGGAATTCAGGCTTTCATTGAATTTCTTGTCTCTTAATGTGTTTGAGAGCATCAGTTGTAAAGTAGTGAAGAGTTAGAGTTACAGGTATACAGTGAATAGCTCTATTTGAGTAAAGTTCTAATCCATATTGTGGCAAGAACTACTCAACTAAGTAGAGTAGAACTAGAATTTTGAAAATATCCTCAAGCGCATTTGCAAACATCATGAAAAACTCTATAATGAAACTGTCTCTCATCAGGACTTCCCCAGAAAAGGAAGAGCAAGAGTTCCCTCTGTTGCACATGCTAAATTTATCAGCGTTACCAGCCTCAGAAACAGCAAGTTAACAGCTTAACCCCAGATCAGAGATCCTAAATGCTTCACAGAGTATTTTGGTTTGTTTAACACAGATATTTTCCAAGCTATTACATGGCGAGCCACAAAAAGAAATTCTGTTTTGTAAAATGAAGTGTAATGGGATGGAGTGCTGCTACAGACTAGTAGCTCTCCAGCCCAGAGGGTTGTTAAACCCAATTGCAGAACAGTTGATCTCAAAGCAGGTAAACCCAAGAAGAAGAAAGGAAAAAAATAAATGAATAAACACACCGCTCATCATGCGGGATTGAACCTGTGTCGTCAGGGTCGCGTTCCAATACACTACCACTGCCCTGGCGAGTGAATTGGGACGCGGCTGGTAAAAAATGAGATTGGACATTGCTAACTCATGCTTGGCATTAGACATTATGATCATATGGCCAATATTTTCATTGCCCTATTCTATTGGCAGTATGTCTCTACAGGGATTGGACATACATTTGGACACATTCCAATTATAGTCCAGTGCAAAACTAAGGAAAGGAAGACTTACATAAAGAGCCGTTACGTCTTTACTGATTCACAACTTCTCAGGTCAGAGGGAAACTGCGTAAATTAGACTTTTTGCCAAGTTATTCTTTTAAAAATCAATTGATCTTGAGCCAGTCCATTGGCGTAGCCGAAGATTATCATGCTTGTAGGTGCCGCTGTATTTTGGGAACGAAGCCAACATGCAAATCCCTTCCTTTGACTTCTTTTTGCTCATGGCTGGCTCACCAGCTGCTTGTGTAACGATGAATCAATGAAGCAGTGAATCAGTGGAATCAATAATTCTCCCTGCAGAAGCAGCAGCAGCTGCTGGGTTTTGGGATTTGAGGAGCTGTGCTGGTCTTTATGGGGCAGGGAGCTGCTGAGGTGCTGGGGAACGAACTATAGAGCGCTCCTCATTGCGGCCTTTTGTTATTCGCAGGCGTTGAAGCTGAGGAAGTGAGAAAGATCTCTAGACCGCGATGAGTCTAAAACGAAATGTGAAGATGTGAGTGATTGTTACAGGAAGACGCAGAGAGTGTGTGTGTGTGTGAGCTTGGTGTAAATTTGGAATTGAGCCTGCTGCCCGCAGATGATCGGTATTGTAGGTATTGTTGTATAGCCGCTCTGTTTAATCAGAAAGGGACACAGTGTGTGCAGGGGTCGCAATATTGCACGACACGCCTCGTGACTTATCTAAACGAGGGATGATAAGGGTGAGAGCGAGAGAGAGGCCCGGCTGCATTGTTGTCGTTTTCAGGAAATCGGTTATTTGTCCGTCTGGCTTTGAAGCCGCTGCTTCAGACGGATCATGCTGGGAAGCAGTGGTCCATGGCCGTCAGTGTGTCAGAGACAGAGTTTTATATCTGCAGACGGCGTGATGTGCACCGCATTTTTCTCGGTGCATAATGTGTCACAGCCCTTTAGTTTTTAGGGCACCATTATATGAACATTTTATGATGAAAATGATCCAAAAATGCTTTAAATGTTATTTATAAACAGTACTATTCACATATTGCAGTTTCTGAGGCTGGTAACTTTTGATGAATTTTTGGTAACTCTTGGTCTTCCTTTCCTGGGGCGGTCCTGATGAGTGCCAGTTTCGTCATCAATGTCTTTGATGGTCTTTTTTTTTGCAAAAGCACTGGAAGATACTTCTTTCGAAGTTCTTGATATGTTTCGAATTGACTGACCTTCACTTCCTTCACAGTCATTTTATTTATTTACTTTCTTTAGTTGAGTAGATCTTGCTTCTCATAATATGGATTAGAGCATTACTCAAATAGATCTATTCACTGTATACCTGTAACTCTACCTCTTCACTACTTTACAACTGATGCTCTCAAACACTTTATTAAGAGACAAGAAATTCAATGTTCAATCCTTTAATGTTCCCACTAATCATCAGTGAGCTTTATAATCTGCTGCACCTTGTATGTATGAATTTTATTAGTCAGGTATTAAGGAGCAGTAAAGCCACTTCACTGAAGTACAGTGTTATACAGGAGTTTCAGTTTAGTTCTCCAGCATCGAGACTGGAGCAGTGTTAGCATTAACCGCTAACCATGCTAAGTGCTAGCTCCTTTGTCAATCATAGGTGAGTATATTGGATTGTAGCCTACTGCTAACCTCAACTAGCACTGCCGGAGAAGCATTAGCATTACCCGCTAACCTTGCAAAGTGCTAGTTAGTTCTTTCACCATTCAGAGGTAAGTATATCGGACTGTATTCTGTGGGTTTACCATGTTAAAACACGCTATGTGGGATGAACTGCTAGCTAATATTGCCCTGGTTTACTGGAATACTCAGGGTTCCTCAGTGTAGCACTGTTGAGCGGCATTAGCTGCTAACTGTGGCTAGCCTCAGTGGAAATCTATCTTACTGTTAATAAATGGAAGCGCTTTACTCATCCAAATAAAAGTTTTCAGCAGAAATATCTCAAAGCATATTTGACTTTAAAAGAAAGTTTTTTTTGTAAGAATAACAGTTTTGTTTACTTAGATTAGCTTAGCTTTATTAGCTGAATTAGAAGGGAAACATTGCAAGACCCCTGTTCCTTACTAGTGTAGCTTAATGCCCTTTATAATCTGGTACACTTTTTGTGTGAAAATAGACCAGAAAATAGACATTTATTAATACTGTGCGTCTTATAATCCGGTGCGCCTAATAGTGTGAAAAATACAGTAACTCTTGACAAGTTCAGCACAGCTGTTAACTGAAAGCCTGAATTCCAGGTGACATAAAGCTGACTGCAAAAATATCAAGCAAATGTGCAAAGCTTTTCATCCAAAATATAAAACCTATACACCTTTTTGTTTACTAAATAATTAAAAAAAATGAAAAAAAAAACACTGAATTAAATTTGTGTCCAAACGTTTTACTGGTACTGAATATATACAGAATACTGCCTTTATATAAAAAAAATATAAAAAAATGCAATGCTATAAATATCAGCATTTATATACACTTTTTGAGGAGTTAAGTCAGACTTTATATAATTAACAGACATCATCTTAGCCGTCAGTCATGATGTAGCTCAGTTTTTTTACGCTGTGTTGCTGAAATATGTTGCTAAGCGGAACTTAAACTGCGGAACAATCAAAAGGATGCATTTCAAGATATGATCTGGAGTTGGAACAGCAGAAAAACAAGAATAAAGATTTTAAATTGGATAACAATATAGCTATAACAATTAAAATAAGAGGAAATAATATGTTTTGAGGTTGTTTTTATACAGTACTGATTTAATCTTTTCATAGATCTTTTCACTTTTCCACAATTTGGCTACACTATACCAAGATAAAGATAATGCAAGTCTACTGTGAACACTGATGATGCAGTTTGACTGACTGACCCGACAGTTATAAAGTCACTACATTGACTGTACAGTATGTGTATCAATCAATTAATCAATTACCCTTTAAAGTCAGAGCACACTGAAGGTGACCCTCATTAAAACAGAGCCAAGCCGATACATAAAGTATAGATTGTGGGATGGAAAAAAGGAATTTGTGTATAAATCATTAAATCCAAGAGTAAAAGTCTAATTTAAACAAAGCATAAAAATAGTAAATACTATATGATAATCAATAATGATAGACATCTACATTGTGTGCAGCAGCTGCTCTGTTCTCTCAGTATTGAATTGTCTAGTTTTTAGTAAATTAAGGCTTTAAAATAAATTTAAAAAATGTCTGTAATGTGGAAAGTCTCTATGTCACTTTTAGTCTTAATCAGTCGTGACGTGAGAGTTAAAACACTGACTTTATACTTGCGCATCTCAAAAAATGTGAATATCATTAAAAAGCCACTTTATTTCAGTATTTCAGTTCAAAATGTAAAACTCATATATTATATAGATGTATTACACACATAGTGATCTATTTTAAGCATTTATTTATTTTATTGTTAATGATTGTTGATTAGCTTACAGCCAATGAAAACCCAAAAATCAGTGTCTCAGAAAATTTGAATATTATATAAGACCAATTGGTATTTTTGGCTACAGTGTGGGCAGTGTGCCAAGTCCTGCTGGAAAATGAAATCCGCATCTCCATAAAAGTTGTCAGCAGAGGGAAGCATGAAGTGCTGTAAGATTTTGTGAGAAAACAAAACTGCACTGACTTTAGACTTGATAATAAAACACAGTGGATCAACACCAGCAGATGACATGTCTCTCCAAACCATCACTGATCATCAGTAAATTTTACATTTCATTTGTAAATCAAGGGATCAGAGTCTGGAGGAAGAGTGGAGAGACACACAGTCCAAACTGCTCGAGGTCTAGTGTGAAGTTTCTACAATCAGTGATGGTTTGGAGAGACATGGCATCTGCTGGTGCTGATCCACTGGTGTTGGTCCAACCTTTTATGGAGATGGGGATTTCATTTTCCAGCAGGTCTTGGCACACTGCCCACACTGCCAAAAGTACCAATTGGTCTTATATAATATTCTAATTTTCTAGACTTTTGAAGTTTTCATTGGCTGTGAGCCATGATCATCAACAATAAAAGAAATAAACACTTAAAACAGATCACTCTGTGTGTAATAAATTTATATTATATACTAGTTTCACATTTTGAACTGAATTACTGAAATAAAGTAACTTCTTAATGACATTGGAATTTCTTGAGATGCACTAGTGTGTGTGGGTGAGTGTGTGAGTAGGTGGGTGGGTATGTACAGTAAGTAGGTGTATTGTTTAACAGGGGCT